>NC_018317.1:268025-275382 GCF_000234665.1 Leishmania mexicana MHOM/GT/2001/U1103
GATTCTGCCGGCGACTCACCGTCTTGAGCCACTGCTGGATCTTCTTGCTCGTCCTTGTCTTCGACTTTTTCCACTGGTGCGGAGGCACGCGGTGAGTCAGGAGCTTCTGCCAGCGCTTGTGGCATCGGTGTCGAGCCTGCGCCATCCTCACCTGCGTCCACAGCGTTGTCGGCAGGCTCCTGCTCTCCCATGGCGTGCGCCTCCTCAGCTGGCGCGGCGTGGGCGTCGACGTCGACGTCCTCATCGACATCCGCGTCGACGTTGACATCGGCGTTGGCAGGCTCCTGCTCTCCCATGGCGTGCGCCTCCTCAGCTGGCGCGGCGTGGGCGTCGACGTCGACGTCCTCATCGACATCCGCGTCGACGTTGACATCGGCGTTGGCAGGCTCCTGCTCTCCCATGGCGTGCGCCTCCTCAGCTGGCGCGGCGTGGGCGTCGACGTCGACGTCCTCATCGACATCCGCGTCGATGTTGACATCGGCGTTGGCAGGCTCCTGCTCTCCCATGGCGTGCGCCTCCTCAGCTGGCGCGGCGTGGGCGTCGACGTCGACGTCCTCATCGACATCCGCGTCGACGTTGACATCGGCGTTGGCAGGCTCCTGCTCTCCCATGGCGTGCGCCTCCTCAGCTGGCGCGGCGTGGGCGTCGACGTCGACGTGATTATGTACATCGGACGGCACCTCTACCTGTTCGGTTTTGCGGAGGCCGTCATCGGAGCTCATCGTCGCCGTTGCCCTGGAGCACTGACGGTGTTTCTAGTACTGGATGTTGGTAGCGTAAGAACAGATGTCTGTGTCTGTCGTGTGTGATGAGAAAACGGAGTGGCAGAGAAGGGACCGGTGCGCAAGTCCCTGGTAATCGTGGGTGGTTGGTGGTGAAGCGAAGGGGTCGAATGTCGGCCGTCGCTGTCTTGCCCGCCGTCACGCTCGCTATCTTCCCAATGCGTCTCACGGTGGGTGTCCGCGGCGCTGCCCTGCGATGGTGCGTTGCTGCTCGAGGGTTCGGAGGTGAGTGGGGTGGGTGATGCCGAAGCACAGACAAAATAAGGCAACAGACGAGAGGAGGCGAAGAGCGGCCGGACGATGGATGATGAAGGCGATGCGCGATCCATGCCCGCAACACGGTATTCGTGTTTAGCGTGCACACAGGCACACCCAGGCGCAAGAGGGGCTCGCTCTTTGTGTTGTTCGTGCCGGTTTCTACAATTTGCAGTGGCCGCTTCGCAGAGGACGGGCACGCGCGTGCGTGCGTGTGGATGGACTGATGCGGAGGATGAGGGGGTTGGGGGGGGTGACGGCAGCATGAGGCACCGTATCGTCGGCTCCTCTTACTGCCCCGCCCCAGCCCCCTCTACCCCTCATCAACTCCCCCACGGTATCTAACGCCGTGAGGGTGCGTGTGCGTGGCCGTGTTTTCTTTCGTTCGCGTCTTCTGCGGCACCGTGCTTCCAGGTGCAGGTGGTACATCTACGCCGACCGAGTGTACATGCGTCGGTGATCGACGGGGGCATGAAACGAGAACAACGACGATGAAAGGCCAAGCACTCGGGAATGTGTGAGCGTCTCCGGCTCTCCGCCAGCGCGCACGCGGGGTTGCGGAGGCATGCCTCTGCGCTTCAGGGGAAGCCGAAATGGTACGCGGACGGGCATCCCTCCCGCACACCACACAGGCCCGTCAGAGAGGGAAAGGGGAGGGGAGGGAGAGAGCACCAGCCACGAAGGGGTGGCCAAGAAAGAATGCCGAAAACACCCAAATCAGCCAGCGTTCACGTGCGAGCTCGTGAGGCGAGGAGGTGAGCTGAGGCGGTGCGGCCGCTACAAAGACCGACATCGGCAAGCAACTACGCAGCGCGGCAGTGGTGGTGGTGGGGGGGGGCCAAAGGCGGGGAGCGGGGCGGAAGGCGGTGTGCACAATCGCCGGTCTTCTTGCTCATTGCCGAAAATACAGCGCCTCGTGAGCAGCTCAGAGCGGTGCTCCCCACTCGCAGCTTCTCGCCCGTTGGTTCTGTGCTACCAGTTCGGCAACTGTCGCACCGCTTGGATGTCTGCTGCTCGCGTCTCTGACTCGGCGGCCGCCGCTCTCATGGTCTGCAACATGTGCTGTACGCGCTTCTCGTGTTGGCGCCGTGCTAAGGCGTCTGCCTCAGCCGCCGTGCAGCGTTGCATCGCCACCCCCTGACCGATGGCGGGCAGCATCTGGCTGTCATTGTAGTCGGCGAGGACTTTCGGCGGGGGCGGCCCTGTGAACGGTGCTACCGCTGAAACCATGGGCGTGTTCGTCTTGTGGTGGGGCAGCAGGTGCCGCTTCCCTTTGCGGCCGTTAGCCACCGCAGTGGCCGCTACGGGAGTTGCCTCTTGCGCTTCGGAAGACGGCCCGGCGGCACCGACGTCACTACCTTTTCCCGTCCTGATCCACATGCTCAGCTCCTCCAGCGTGTGATCAGGTGGCCTGGCCACCTGAGCCTTGCCACCGCGTGCGTACTGCCGCACTGCCTCCTCCTCTCGCCGTGCCTGCGCCTCCTCAGCGTCTGGGTGGATCCAGCCGTCGGTTGTGTTGTACACGCCGCGCCCGCGTCGCTGCGCCGCTGGCAGCCGCTCGTGCTCCTGCGGCGGCAGAATCACGCGCTTCGACGGATGCCACACCGGCTCGCTGAAGAAGCCCATGGGCTCGTCAAAATGACGCTTGCCGCCGTTCTTCGTGTGCAGCACATAGTTGCCGCCCGGCGGTGCTGGGTGATCGGCATTTCCTTCCCACGGATCACTGCAATGGTAGTGATAGTAGCCGCCGCTACTCGTTGCCGTCGTGACGACGCCGCTGTGCGCAACTAGCGCGTGGTTCAGGTGGTTGTGCAGGATGTCGGCTGGCTGATGCTGCCGTCCCAGCCGACGCAGACGGTGACCTGGCGTACTACCGGGGACCGTATGATCATGACACGGTGTGGGGTACTGCGAGTGGGTAAACGCGATGGCGATGGTTTCGTGTGGCGTGGGCCCCTTGGTCGTGCCCGAGAAGCTCGTGCTAGTGACCGCCTCGTCACCGGACGGCTGTGCCATGGCTGCACAGTACGCTAAGGTGCGTGTGGGCGGGGTGTGGATGCGTGTCTTCTAGTTCGTACGCGTTGATGTGTGTGCGTACGCGCGTGTCGGGGCGTGCCTGCGCGTGTGTGTGTCGCGTTGCCGTCAAGCGAGAGGGAGGGAGGGAGAGCGAGGAGACACTGAGGAAGGCAATGGGCGGAGTCACGCGCGAAACCACAGCGCCAAAACGATGGAGGAGGCGACGGGGACAGCACAACAGGCGCGGGCATACGTAAAAAAAGAAAAACATAACATGGATAGCGGGTGCGCATGCAGCCCCATCCCCCCTCCTCCCCTGCCACTCTCTCCCCGATGCTCTTCCGCGACTGCCGCGTTTCGACTGGCGTTGCTGCACTTGCTCGTTATGACCGGTTACGTTGTTCATGTTTCATGTGCAATGTGAGCCATGCTTAGCCAGCCCCATTTTCCTTCGCCATCTGTGGACCCATACCACACCTACCTCAGCACCCCCTCCACGCACGCACACACGTGACGGGACGGCGAGGCGAGGCGAGGCGTGACACAAGAACTCCACAAAGAGCGAAACCTGTTTCTGTTGATCATGAGCCCCTTCCACGTCACCATGCTCCCCCACCCACCCACTCACCCACACACACACACTACACACAACCCACCCCTCTACCGCGCTCTCTTCCCTCCCCCAAAAAACAGCCTAATCCTTACACGTTTCTCTCGTTGTTTGTACTGTGCCGTTGTCGGCGTTGCAAGCGAACTGCGCTGCTACAGCACAGCCGATCGCCCTGGCACACGAGGGGAGCCCCCCCCCCTCCCCCATGTGCGGCGCTGAGGGGTGTGGGTGTGGGGGTGGGGGTGGGGCGAGATGGGAGGGAGGGGGGTTAATGAAGTACTATCACCTAAGACGTAAGAGAACGGCACACGCACACCCACCCACACCCACACACACGTATATATATATATATGAGACTAACATAATTAGAGCGAGGCCGAGTCAGCGCGCTTTTCCATCCCCGACCGAGGGGAAGAGAGAGGGTGTGGGCAGGGCATCGGATGCCACCACCAACCACCAGCCTCGACATATCCACACACATATACACAACAAGACAAGATCGACCCTGCACCCCTTCTCCCGGTGGCGCCTGACGCGCGTATTCGAAGCTTCCGATACGCTCGCTCGCTTCGCTTTTCGCTGTGCCTACAGACCCATCTGGCGCAGGGAAGGGAAGCCGAGCATCTCGCCGTGGCCGTACAGGCTGGTCTTGTTCGAGAACATCATCTCGTACACCCTCTTCACATCCGCCGCGCTGACAGAGTTGATGGCGTCGACAACCTCTTCGACCGATGTGGCTATGGTCGAGTTGCTATCCACAGAGAGGCAGGTGCCGAGGTAGTCGCAGTAGTCGCGGATGGTGTCGACATTCTGCACCACGAACTGAGTTTTCGCCATTTTCTTCGCCACGGACAGCATCGAGTCCGCGACAGAGGCCTTGTTCGCTTGCACCTTCTTCACGGCGTCCGTCACCATGCGCACCGCTGCCTGCGGTTCTGCCTTCGCCGTGAAGCCGATCAGGCCAGCCGTTTGGTAGGGGCTATAGAAGGCGCGCAGGCCCGTGTGCTCGTGCATTTCGTCCGGGGCGTAGCAGCGCATGCAGTCGCTGAATCCAATGTCCATCAGCGCCCCGACGACCATCGAGGCGGCGTGGTCCTTTATCATCTTCCTGTCCTGCCCGTACGCGAGCCAGCCGACGGCGATGATGGACTCCGGGTCCATGTCCGGCTTTGTGCCCATCACCTTGGGGCGATCCTCGTGGTCGTGGCGCTCGCCCCCCGTGTACTGAGCGGCTTCATCCTTCAAGCTCACCATGCACGGCTGCGCGCGGGCGTGGTGCGGCGCGGCGGCGGAGTGCGGGAACGGCGTGTTCTCGTACTCGGCAATCAGCGCGGCGTGATCGACGTTGACGCCGGCGACGACGACGCGTGACGGCACGACGTAGCGGCTGTACTGCTCCAGCAGCACGCTGCTCGAAATGGCGCCGTTGCTCATCGCCGGCACGAAGCGGGGGTTGCCGAGCGGCTCACGGTAGAAGGCCACCGTCTCCAGCATCTGCTTCGCGTACTCGGCCGGGCATTGCCAGCGGAGCTCCTCGACCTGGTTGTCGATGGTGTCACGGAAGCGCTCCACATCCGGCTCGTGGAAGCGTGGCGCGGCGATGCAGGTAAAGATGTTGTCCTGCACCAGATTCAACGAGAACTGCTGCTCCGCTTGCTTCTGGTTCTGCAGCTGCCGCCGGTGTGAAAGCGGTGACGTCGACGCGGCGCTCTTCCACTTGTCGGCGCGGGCATCGATGCGAATACCGATGTAGTGCTTATTCTTCTCGAAGTGCGACTGGGCGGCGCCGACGCTGCGGATGTTGCGGTCAAGCTGGAACAGAGAATTATTGTAGTTGCTTGTCGTCAGGGCAAGGTGCATCATGGCTCCCGCACCCGGCGCGTTCGGTGGGTCGTACGCGGGGCCAGCGAGTATGTAGGCACCAACGGACACCGACGGTCCACCGAGATTGTGCGTGATGACGCGCGCGCCGTTGTGCAGCTTCGTGATCTCCACCTTCCCGGCGGCAACTGAGGCAGACTTCGACGAGGGGCCAGGCGGCAGGCGAGAGGCTCCGCCAAACGGTTGGGTCAGGGGGGTCTGACCGAACTTGTACTCGTAGATGCTGCGAACTTGCCCAGCACAGGCCGCGGTGGCCGCCACCGGGGCCGGAGCGACTACACGGCGGAACATGGGCGAGGGTGGGGATGGGGGTGGGGTCTACTTATGGTGTGGATGAAGGGAGGCACACACACACACATGCGCGAAACACGTACGGCAGCTCACACTTACAGGCGGAAACTCAGAGATACGCAAGGGTGGTGGGAAGTACTGCTGCTGCTGCTGTTTCTCTCTCCTGCTTTGCCACAGAAAGCTGCTGCTTCTCGTGCCTACTATACATACACACGTGCACGCGCGCACGTGTGTGTGTGCGTGTGGGTGGATGGGTGGGGTGGAGAGACGTGCGCCAACCAAGAGGAAGTGAAGGAGAGGGAAGGGGGTGGAGGACATTACGAGGAGAGGGCGGAGGGCACCACAGTCACCGACGCAGGTGTGCCGCGTAGCTCAATCATAGGGGAACGGGGGGGGGAGGCAGGAGCGGGAGACAGAGAGGCGGACCTTCGAAAGACGTGCGCTGTGTACGTGCCTCTCCTTGCCTTCTGGTTGTTGTATGTTTCGGTGGCTGGCGTCCATCTTCATGGGGCGGGGGTTCACATTGTGCACCGTTGCGCCTTTCCCCGCGTACGCACGCGCGAGGTGGTATGTGTCTTGGGACCTCCCCCCTTCCCCCTACCCCCGGCCAGCAGGGTACGCGCCGCTGCTGATGTGAATAGGCTTCCGCGCTTGTGTGAGCGAAACGGTTAGCTTGATAGCAGCGGCAGCAGGAGTTGAGCTCGCCAGTACCGAGCACGAAGGGTGGATGGGCGCGTAGCGGTGGTGGTGTGGGGCTGTAGGGCTTCGGTTGTGAGAAAGGCCCTCACCGAGCCGCTGCAAGGGAAAAGACAGAAGAGGTGGGGGAGGGAGGGCGTAGGAGATGATGAACGGGGATTCTTCGCCGACAGCCTCCGCTGCAGCGTGCTTGTCCTTCACGGGTGTGCGTGTGTGCCGAGTATGTGAGTCGCCGTGGATGCGTGTGCCCCTCTCGTGCTGCTGCTGCTGTGGTGGTGGTAGTGTGTGTGTGTGTGTGTGTGGGGAGGTCGTGGTGCCTCTCCTCCCCACCCGTCACTCGCCCGTGAGTGTCACCATCTTCTCACCGTTCTCCTTTTCCTCTATGCTGCCGAGGCGCGATGGCGGATGTGCGCACTCGCATTGGGTGTTGCAAGAGTACAAGCGAGGAACGACGCTGTGATGGGGGTGAGAGGGGAGGGGGAATGTGTGCGTGCGAGCGTGTGTGTGTGTGTGTCAGGGGGCTCTCTGTTCAAAGGTTGATTCACGGTCTGCACCCAATCGCGGACTGAAGATTAGAGTGTGCGTGCGTGTCTGTGTGTGGGGGGGGGGAGGGAGGGAGCGCGGGTTGATACCGCTCTCGCAGGTGGTGAAGCACGCGTGCGTTGGTGGCCGCACAAGCGTGAAAAACAACAACCAGAGTGATAGCGCCGGAGGCTGAGAAAAGCAAGAGAAGAGGTGTGGTCCCTCAAAGAGCGCGCGGCGGCGGCAGGGGTGGGGGAGGGAGAGAGGGAGGCGGTAGTTGGGGTGGGGTGGGTGGGGTGAGTGT
>NC_018317.1:275482-388767 GCF_000234665.1 Leishmania mexicana MHOM/GT/2001/U1103
TATGGTTCGCGTTGGGTAGGTTGGTGGGGCGCACGTGCGCGCGCGCGTCGAGGGTTGGTAGGAGGTGAGGCGTGCTCGCGCAGTCACCGCACGCCCTCACCAGCAAGAGACAAGGAAACAAGCATGTCCCCCTCTCTGCCCTCCTGACTCGTCCTCCGGGGTGTCTCGCGAGTCGGCGCGCAGGCGTTCCTGCCAGACGAGAGTGAGAGGGAAGAGAGGGGGACGTTCGATGTCTTGATGGCGAGGGAGGGCTGAGTGGTGGTGGTTGGTGAGTGTCGGGGCGGGGGGGGGGGAGGGGGAGGTTCAATCAAAGAGGGACACTGTGCGAAATTTTTTTTTTGGGGTGAGCTACCGCTGTATGCGTGTGCGCAGGTGCGAGGCACCCCATGCCCACTGGCGCACACGCAACACACTTCGCTTCTGCCACCCCCCTCAATCCCTGCGCGCAGGCTTTGTGTTGTCGACCCCCCTCCCCCCCAGTGTAGTGCTGTAAAAGCGTGCCGCCGCACCTCCAACGTATACGTGAACTCACTCAGTGGTAGTGGGACGAGTAGATGTGAGCGTGATGGTGTTCGCGCCACTGTACGTGCGGGCTTGCGCTGGCACTACCCCCCTCCTCCTCCCGCCTGTGTATCACCGACAGGTAATACACCTGCGCGTGTGTGCGGTGTGTGTGTGTGTGCGTGCTGTGTGTGTACGTAGGCGTGCACGTGTGAGTGAGTGCACTGTGTGTGCTGTGTGTGTGTCATCGCAGTTACGACGAGTGTCCATGGAGAAAGCAAAGTACGCGTGCCAAGTGCCGAAAAAGTGTCGGCCACGACACCATACGCGTGTGCCTGCGCGCGTGAGCGGGGTCACTGTACAGTCGAAAGTCAGTTGTAGGAGAGATGGATCGAGAGAGGGAGAGAGGGAGGGGTGAGGGGGAGGGGTTCCCTAACGCGCTCGCACTCTCTCAAACTCCATCGTGCAGCCGTCCTCCTCCTCCCTTCCCCCCACCACCTCTTCCACTGGAGTACACATGAGCCCACTCACCCACACACTCACACACCCACACACAGAGAAAAGGAAAGCACGACTGCATTACGTTAGGAAAAGCGTCAGCATCGCGAGCCACAACGTTATGACGGCGGGTGAGAGCGAGAACGCGCGCGTGTGCGTGCATGCGAGACCGACGCCGACAGACACCCGCCCAAAAAGACCCAAAAAAAGTAAAAAGGGGAGCAATCAGGCTCCCCAGACGCAGACACACCCACACTCCCAGACACGCCGTGCACGCACGCCCGGTGCCGCGCTCCCCACACCCTTGCACCGCGTTGGGTGCATGCGAGCGGGACACCTAAACACCTAAACACAGACATATACACAGACAGAGGGGAGACTTTCGCTTTCACGGCGAGCTACTCCACGACAGAGATACAAGCGAACCCACGACGCGCACGCCAGCGTCCATCAGGGACGACGGACGCTGGCCCTTCGCCCAACGTACATACTTCCGCATTAGATGGAACGACTAGAAAGCACAGTGATCATACAGCCGCCCTATCACCGGTGCACCCAAGAGCAAAAACACACAAAGAAACGGGCCCACATGCGCCACATCGTCGTTCCCTCCCGCGCCCTCTTACACCCCATCACCGCGAGGAGAGAGGGAGGAGGACGGAGGACGAGGAGGGGGAGGGAAAGACGGCTGCACAAGACAGTGAAGCAAGGGATGAGAGAAAACAACCAACAGGGAGGGGAGGAGCCAAGTAACGCACAACGACGTGATCATCGCCACACACCCACACCCACATACACACCCACACATACACACCCACATACACACACACACCCGAAAAAAAAGAAGGAGAAGTAGAGGAAACAAGCCAAGAAAAAAATGTTCTATTCGAAAATGCCAACGCATCGGCCAGCCGACTCCCCCTCTTCTGCCCACATGTCCACCCACGCACACGCACACGCACCCTCTCCCTCCCTCCCCCCCTTTGTCCAGGCGCTGCTCCTGTGGCCACCTTGACTGTTGCCGCATCCGGTTAATTTTGGCCCTTCACGGGAACGGGGAGACGACGACAGCGGGAGCGCGACGGAATCAAGGAGGGTGGGGTGGGAAATAGATAGCGGAGGCACCGAACAAGAGGGGTGGCGACCGTAGGAAGGTGGCGGCGACAGCATGAGGCGGGGCGGGGAGTGGAAGAGTCTCACCGAGGCATAGCAAGAGAACATACGGAGCTGAGGACCACACACACACACAGGCGGAGACGTGCGGCTCCTGTTGATGCCAAGTGTGGGCGAGTGTGTGCCTGTGTGTGGTTGTTGGGCTGCGCGTAGGGTGAGGGAGGGAGGCAGACGGCAGCGTGGAAAGGGAAAGTGACCAGAGTGCGCCCCACAGCCGCCTTTCCGCCATACGGGCACGTCGGCTCTACTGTTTCTTAGCGCGCTTCGTTGCCTTCTTCGGCGCTGCCGCGCGGCCACGCTTCTTCGGCGCCGGCTTCTTCGCCTTTGACTTCTTGGCTTTGGCATCCTCTTCCTCCTCTTCCTCCTGCTGCTCCTCATCCTCGGCGTCGGCGTGCTCCTCTTCGGCGTCCCCTTCGTCCTCCGCCGCCGACGCCTCCATCACGTCTGGCTTAGCCTTCGTGTTGCTTGTGGAGCTGCTGCCGCTGGCGGACGAGGAGGAGCCATCGTCGTCGTCGTCGTCATCATCACTATCGGTGATGCCAAGCTTCGCCGCGACATCACTTTGCGCAGGCGTCTTGGAGGCCTCTGCCGTCGCCTCACCGGCACCCGCCGACACGGCTTGGTGGTCCTGTGAGGGGCTGTTCACTATCATGTCCGCCAGTGACGGGTTCGCGCTAGGCTGCTGCTGGCTGCTGCCGGCCCCGCCCTGCGTTGTGGTGTCGTCGTCCTCGTTGTCGCTGCCAATGTCCTGCGACGGATTCGGCTGCGTGTTGGGCGCAGAGGAGGAGGTGTACATCTGACCTTGCTGCGATAGCTGCTGCTGCCGCTGCTGACGACGCGCCTCCCTCTCGGCAGCTGCCTCGGCGCGCTTTTTTTCACGCTCCTCGCGGTGCGCCGCCGCCGCCGCGAGGCCCTCCTTCTCCTTCTGCTCGATTTCGTCGATAAGCTGGTGGCGCTGCGCCTTTGTCATGGCCTTCAGCTGCACATGCCGCGCCGCGATCAGCTCCCGCAGCTGATCCTCGTTGTGGTGCTCGTGGAAGCAGTTGGGGCGCGAGCAGTAGCCGTAGATGAAGAAGTGCGTGCAGATCTGTTTTGGGAACAGCTCCACCGGCTTGCTGCCCTTCACCTCCTCGAAGGACGCCTTCAGCATCAGGCAGATGCCCTTCTTCCCAAAGACGAACTTCTTGTCCTGCAGGTCCGTCGGGAAGGGGTGCTCACGCAGCCACACCGTCATGTGTGGGCCCGGCATCGTCGCGATCACGAGCTGCTGCGAGGGGTTCATGTACACGGTCTTGATCTCCTCCGGCACTGTGACGCCGTCGAGGTTGATTGGCTCCGGCTCGTTGCGCACCGTCGCGCCCATCCGCGACTGCTGCTGCGACTGTGAGTGGCTACCCATGCCGCGGCGGCTGCCGTACATGCCGGGCTGCTGCGGCATCATCATCATGGGGTCGCCGTAGTTGTTGCTGCGGCGCCCGCTGCCACCACGCGCGTTCGGGTACATTTGGCCGGGGCCGCCACCGTACATCATCATCTGGTCCATGCCGTAGGGGTTCATGCTGTTGTAGCCCATCATCATCGGCTGCTGCTGCCGAGGCATCCCGCCCTGCATCATCATCATGTTCTGCGAGTAGCCCATGTTGTTGCCGTAGGCGTTACCGTGCATGCGGCGATCACCACGGCCGCGGTCGCCGCTGTAGTAGTTGCGGCCATCATTGGTGTTGTAGCCGTAGGCGCCGCCGGTGCTGTTGTCCTGGTAGCCCTGACTGCTCGCGTTGCCGCCGCTGATCATACGGGGCTGCTGGCGCTGCTGCTGCAGCAGCTGCGTGAGCAGGGCTGCCGAGTCCATACCTCCGGCGGCGCCTGCATTATTGCTGCCACCGCCGTAGCCTGACGTGGACGCGGACGACATCATCAGCTGCTGCTGCTGCTGCTGCTGCTGGGAGGGACTGGACGAGTAAGGAGTCGGGTAGGGGTTCACTTGCTGAGGCTGCTGTTGCTGCTGCTGAGGCTGTTGCTGCTGGTGCTGCTGCTGCTGCTGCTGGGCGGGCGAGTTGTAGCAGCGCTGGAGAAGGAAGTTTTGATCCTCGGCGCAGACACGGCGGAAGTCGTTCACCGCCGCCAGCACCTCATTCGGCGTCTTAGCGTTCGGGTTCATGGCCGCCATCTGCGCGTTCTCCACCACCTGCACCGCGTAGTCGAAGAGGTAAAAAGATCGAGAGAGTTCCATTGGCGTCACGTAGTTCAGCATGCACACGGGCTTCGTCTCGGTGGGCGAGGCCGTGTGACGCGGCACCCACAGGGTGCGCCCGTTCGAGATATAGAGAAATATCTGGCCTGACATGGGGTCGCGCGAAGGAGGGGCGGCGGTGAGCGACGGAGGTGGCGGGAGGACGGAAAGGAAACCAACAAAGGAAATGACGTAGGAAGAGCGTGCGGGAGACGGCGTTGGAGGCAGCTACGAGTGAACCGCAGTCATGCACACACACACACACACATACACATACACATGCATATACATACAGCAGCAGCAGAGCAAAATGCAGTATGCCCATCACACATCCAAGCACAGGGGGGGGGAGAGAGAGAGGGGGAGGGGGATGCAAGCGCCCGTGATCACGGAGCGAGAGGGAGAGAGCGGTGGAGGGAGGGGTTGGGGGAAGCAGCAGGGGTGCGGGAGAGAGAAGAGTGCCAAGATGGCGTGTCTGTCCCGTGCAGCGACGCACATGCAAGCACACGCACGCCGACGCAAACACGCGATGAAAGGTCGTGGTGGTGGTGGTGGTGTGCAAAGCGATGTTTGTGTTTGTGTGTGTGTGCACCCATGACAGACACATTGCCAGACTTCTGCCTTGCCACCGTCAAAGGTGCAGAAGGGGAGGGGTAATGGCGAAGTATCGCGTCGCGTGTGGGAGCAGATGCCCACAGAGAGAGAGAGGAGTGAAGCATGCCTGCCCATGTTGTCCCGTGTGCGCCGACGCACGGGTGTGTCCGAAGGGACCCCAGCGGCCGGGAAGGTGAACTGCACACGCCCCCCCCTCCCCCCACACACACTGGGCAGAGGTGAACAACGGCAGATGCGGACACCGAAAAAAGAAAAAGAAAAATTCCGCCAGGCCTGGCGGTGCCATACACGCGCCACGCATCGCTCCGCCTTGTCACAACCCTCACCTGCCCAGGACGTGCTTCCACGTAAGCGGTGATGGGTCAGAAGCACGCAGACAAGCCGCCCAGCGGAGAAGGCGCAGGCGGCGATTCACATGGAGGGGGGAGGAGGGGGAGGAGGAGGAGGAGGTAAGGGCGTGTCTACTCACGTATAGTGGATGGCCTCCTCCTCCCCCGCCATTACTATCCCGTCCATGTACTCCTCCGGGCTGTCGCCGGCCGGGAGGGAGGCAAAGTGCACGGACGGCGCGGTCGTTTCGAGAATCACCTTTCCATCTTCGCCCGCGCTGCCATCATCGGGCTGCTCCGCCTTGACGACACCATTGTCCAGCTCCAGGTTGAGCTCTGCTTGGCGCAGCTCGGCGGACTGCACAAGTCGGGCTTGCTCGGCGTCCTCAACAGCGAGGCGTCGCTCCTCCAGCGCCGCCTGCTCCTGCCGCAGCTCGTTCAGGTCCCTGATGCGCGACTGCCGACGCAGCCGCACCTGCGTTTCGTACTCGACGATATGAGCGACAGCCTCCTTGCCGCACCGCGACAGCAGCTGCAATGTGTCTTCCATCGGTAGTTTCACAAACGTGACGTGGTTGAACTCGTAGAGGAGGCGCAGGTAGCTGCCCAGTTGCTTGTGGTGGTAGGTGGCTAGTTCTTCGTCTTGACGGACCGAGGCGAGGTTCGAGGGCGGTGGCGCGTGCTCGTTGACAGGCTGCCCTGGCACCTCCTCGCCCTCTGTGGCAGGATGAGCATCGCTCTCGGCGCGCCGCCGGGCTTCAAACAGGGCAAACACATCGTCGTCGCCATCGCCGGCCGGGCCACGATTATACTCGCGGTGGCCGAGCGCGCTCTGCAACTGGCTTTGCAGCTCCGTCTTACGCACCATCACACGCGCGCGGGCCGCCTCGATGCCGTCTGGAGGGTACATCAGAACGGGATTGCGCGCGACCATGGCGTGCAGGCGACGGAAGCCGTCTTCGCCGTACACAACGGTGCGAAAGCGGTCCAGGCCGCGAATATCGCGACCGCGCTTGCGCGACCCTGCGGCGACAGCCGGGCCGTCAAGAAATGGGCTCGCGGCGCTGCCCATTCCGACCTCGCCGAAGAGGCCGGCGGATGTGGTGGCCCCGCCGCCGGATGGGTCGACCGTCATGGGCGGGTGGCGCTCATTATCCCGCTGCTTGAACATTGGGCCTCTCTTGGTCGGCTCTTGGAGCCTGTCACAACGCCCCCGACGCGCGCGCGCGTGCGGTGTCTCGCGTTCTCTATGTGCAGTGTCCGTGCTTCAGGTTGCCCTGTGTGTGCTGCATGCGTGCATCCCGCGCACCTCTGCTCGTGTCCGTCAGCAGCAGCAAGCGGCAGGGGGAGCGATGATGGTTCTGTACGATGTGTTTGACGTGTCTCGAGCTATACAAGTGTACAGCGCGCGCGATGGGTACGCGCATGCGTACGTGTACGCATGTACATGAAGGTGCGCGGCAGAGTAGCAGAGGGAGGAAGGGGAGAAGGAGCATGCGCGGATGGACACACAGGAGAGAGAGAGAGAGAGAGAGAGAGGGGGGACTGCCGCCTACGGAGTGACACTTCATGACATCTCTTCCACATGGCGCCAGCCAGGGTGGATGCACAACTGAACGCACGCACGCGCACGCGTACCTCTTGCGGTCATCCTGCGTCGACTTCGCAGTTGAGGGGGAGGATGAGAGGGTGGTGGTGGTGATGGTGGTCACGATGTGTAGTTACTCGCCACGACGCGAGGAAACCCAGCAACAACATCAACGGAACGACGGCTCGAGAGCGCTCCATACAACGCGCGCTGTGTTGCCACGGTGGACTGTGGGGGAGAGGGGGGAGAGAGAAAGCGGGCTCGCGGTGAGGGAGAAGGCAACAGGTGGTAGTGCTTCGGCAGCGGCAACGCGATCATCATCGCCTCTATTGTATCTGCTGCGCCCTCGCCGTCTCTTCGTCCTAATGGAGCTTCTTGAGTTTACTTGGCCGTCTTGCTTTTTCGAGGTGCCGCCGCGGCTGCTGACTTCACGGACCGAGTGGAGGCGTGCGCGCCGCGTGGGCGTTCAGACGGAGATGCGGCGTGCTTTGACGCTTTGGCCTGCGACGCCGCGGCAGTCGCGTCCGCGCCGCGACGGTGTCGACGACGCTCGCCGCCTTCTTCCTCACCATCGGCCACACGGACACGCTTGCGGCCTCTGCCGGCGGCAGTGCTCTTCGGCGCCGACGTCGACGCCGCCGCCACCCCCGCTGCTGCCGGAGGTGTGCCGATGCTTCGGAGGGGAAGACCATTGCCCGGTAGCGCATCCTCCGGGCGCAGACTGGGGCCTTTCACTAATCCCGCGCTCAGGAAGTTCGTCGTGCGATTTATTTGCTGGATCGCTAGCGCCGTCGTGCGATCCCGTGCCACGGCGCGCACGAACGAGGTGGCGATACGGGACGGATCTTGCAGCAGCACGACGTCCGGCAGTCGGACTTGTGCCGCGTCGTTGTCGACGCCGTCATCGCCTGGCTCGCCACTCGTGCACTTTCCTGGAGAGGCGCTACGACATCCTCCAGCGCTGGAGGCGGCAGAGGAAGCAGACCCAGCCTTCTTCCGAGTGGCCGTGACGTCACCTCGGTGCCCGCGGTCGATTTCATCACCCAAGTGCTGCGCCCCCTCTTCGTCTGTTCCCTTCACACCTTCAAGGTCACCGCCGCTGCTGCCACCAGCTGCTGCCGCCCCCAACACATCCCCATCCGCAGCGGCAGCTGCAGCTGCCGCTGCGGAGCCGTGCTGCCCGAGCAGCCGCCCCATTTCGCTCAACGGCACTGTTAGATGGTGCAGCGGGTCCGTCACCATAACTTCGCTCGTTGTGACAGTTGTATCGTCGTCCTTGTCCTCGCCTGTCACTCTCTCCGAAAAGATGAGGCGCTTGCCGAGACCGACGAGCAGACTCTCGCGACGGCGCTGCGCACGCTTCGCGAGCCAGGACGGGTGCGGGGCCAGGTAGTTGTACTTGAGCCCCAATTGTTTCGCCTTCTTCTCCGCCTTGCGGCGAACCAGCTTTTCGGCGATGAGGTCGATTGGGTGCGGCCCTTGCTGGTACCAAGCTAGCTTCTCATCCATCAGGTCGTGCAGCTTGAACTCGCGCGACTGCTCCTCTGCCTTCCTCTGCGCCTCCGTCACAGTCAGGTGAAGAAAGTCACGTCGCTCCTTCCGCGTCATGCCGTCGAGCTGCAGCCCGCGCTGCTCGGCGTCGTGCATGGCGCGCTGATGCTTGCTCAACACGCTCAAGGGGTCTTTCTTGGCCATGAGCTCGCGCTTCTGGGCCTGGCGGCGCTCCAACTCCGCCTGCTCGCGCGCGTCTCGCTCGGCGCGGCGCTCAGCTGGGGACGAGAACAGGTACGAGAAGCTGGCATGGCTGGCGATCGCCCCCACAGGGATGCCGTCATCGTTCACTTCCACGTCGTACCCGCTACCATGCGCACCAGCAGCTGGCGAGGACGATGGCGCCGCCTCACGCGCTACCAGCTGGCGCTCAATGTCGGCGGAGGCCTTAAGCGCCACGCCGCTAGTGCCATCCCGCAGCCGCTTGAGGTTCACCCCCGACATGAAGCTGCTCCACTCCCGCTTCCACGCATTCTCGTCCTTCTCCACCACGGCGGCGTAGCGGCCGCCGCGCTTGCCGCCACCGCCGCTGCTGCTGCTGTTGCGTGGCATACGTCGAGCACAGACCTCTTTAACGTGTGCGCGTGTGTGCACATGGCAGTCAACGCCGCCGACAACGACATGCATGTTACGTAGTCACATGCGGCACCGATGATTTTTTGGTCCATGGCCAGCGACGTTGTTCGCCAGCCAGTGGAAGCGGGCCCCACCCAGAGCGATCGCCCGACACAGAGCGGCCGGGGGTCGTGTGTGTCGGCGCAGGCGAAGAAATGTGAGAGAGAGGGAGAGAGAGGGCAGCGAAGAAAACGGGAAGGATTTTGGTGGCGCGGCGGAGGGTGGTGGTGGTGGTGTTGGTGAGGGGGGGGGGCGGCGTGTGCGCGAGCGCGTTTAGAGGGCCCGGAGGCACGCGGATGCAGCTGTGATGGTGACGCACAAGCGGAGGAGGAGGAGGGGGCGGCAGCGGCGTTGAAGAGCAGCGCACCCCCACCTCTTCCACCTACCGGTCACCCACGAAGACATGCCCGTTGTTGCACTGCAGCCTTTCTACTCACTCTCGCTTGACTTCTCTACCTTTGGTGTGCACATTCCGTGCGAATAAATCGCACTCGGGCACCCTGCACATGCTCTGCGCATGCAAGCGGGATCCGTATGTACGGGTGGACCTCCCCTCAACAAGGAGCAGACCGTGGCATCACACACACATGTGTATGTGTATAGCATCGAGGGATGCTGAGGACGGGGGAGAGGTGGGGAGTACATCTGGGGGAGGGGGGAGGAGGAGGAGGACAACGATTCTCGGCACATGCGAACCACATAACCACACGCAGAGGAAAAGACAAAATGCTTTATATTGGAGATGCCCATGCGGGCGCATTACACCTCACCGTCCACGGGAGACTGCCACCGCCCTCCTCAGACACGTCACACACCCCACACATGCCACCGAGGGCTCTCGAGGAGAAGCGAAGCGAGAGAGGTTGGGGGGACGGTGCAGGTGCGGGGCGAGTGGAGAGGTGCGAAGCAGAGAAGCTGAGCCCTCCCTCCCTCCCTGCGCCTTTCTTCGACAACGGGGACATCTTCGCCCTGACAAAATCCTGTGAGGCAGCAGCCTTCTCCAGTCGACGCCTCCTCCTCCCCACCTCTCGGTGTTTGTTTCAGCCCCAGGCATCACGGCCGGTAGGGTGAAGGGGGGGGGGGGGGGTGAGCGGGCCGACAACGGCGTGGGCGATAGCGCCGTCGGACCAGACCGGATGGGCACCGTGGAGACCCCCGCCCCTCATGCTGCGCGAAAAAAAACGTTGCCTTGAGCACACTCTTGCTTTGATGGTCTTGCTGCACCCGCTCGATACCGCTTCAGCGCACACGGTGGAGGACTTGAGTCACCGAGGTCGCCGCTCGCCCTGTGGGGGTGCAAAGCGTGGGAGACCCGAAGGCGGTCCCGGTAGCGGTTGTGAGGCTGCGGCTGCCCTCTTCAGCGCGAGGCTGACACTGCTGACGCGAGTGGGGGGATTTGAGCGGCACCGGTACGCGGCCACTGGCATCTCGCACGTGCCGGAGACTGCCACTTCCGCTTCCACCATCTGCCGCGTGGCCGGCTTCATGGCACAGCTCTGCAGCAGCAGCACTGACAGCCGCGGCAACGTCTGGGCAATGCGCAGCAGGAACGGCAGGGCGCTGTCGGTCAGCGGGTTCCGTGAGAGGTTCAGGTGCTCCAGCGAAGGATGGTAGCGAATAGAGCGGAGGAGCGGCTCAAGCGCGCTATCACTCACATCATTGTTGCTGAGGTCCACCCAGCGCAGCCGGTACAGCCGGGGCAAAACGCTCTCGGCGAACGCCGCCACGCCGCGGTCGCCGAGGTGCAGCCCTCCCAAGTGCATCGTCTCCACAGAGCGGTCTTTATCGATGCGCTTGAGGTCGTCGAGTACCGTGCTGTTTGGCCGCACGTGGTGCGCCAGACAGCTCGCGAGGTAGGAGCTCCGCAGCGGCTGTGGGTCCGCGATGCAGAGCTGCAGACTCTCGCACGACTGCAGGACTGGCATGACCTTCCCGTTCACATCCTGCTGGAAGGCGGTGAGGGCGCATTTGGGTTGCTGCGCAGTTCCTTGGTCGTACTCGCGGGTGAAGACGACGCCGAGAGCATCGATGAGCAGGGCCATGCCGTCCATCGCGTAAAACTCCCCGTAAAGCGCCTCCAGCTCCCGAAGGCGAGCTTGCCCCGGCGCTGGGGCGGCAAACGTGTCGTTCGGGTCTTCACCAAGTACCTCTGCGACCAGCAAATCGTCCTGCGTCTTCACGGCTGAGCTGCTGCCAACAACTCTGTCCCCTACAGCCGTATGCGAGTATCCGCGCACGCCTGGTTCGTCGACATCCGATGGGGGCGTAGCGGGAACGGGCGACGTGCTCTCGGTAGGGTTGCGCTGCTCCGCGATTGCCGGCGCTAGCTGCGGCGGTGCTTGGTGCTGGAGGGGATGTTCGGCTGAGGTGATGGAGGACGCCTTGCCACTAGCTTTCCGTGTCAGAGCGGCCCCCGAGAACAAAGAATTCGGGCCACCAACACCGCTTCGCTTGATGCTGCCGCCATCTTCATGCCAGCTGCATACATCTACACCACTGGCACCTTCCCCGCCTGCCCTGCCGCGGCCCTCAGCCGGGTTGTCCACGCTGCTCGCCACGTTCGGCGGGCTGCAGCAAGCACCCGCAGAGGGGAGGTGCCCGAAGGACGACGACGACGCCGCCGCCGGCTGCTGCTGCTGCTGCCGCGACAACCCATCCCCGTTGCCGCCGCAAGGGTGGTCGAGCTGCAGGTACCCGTTGTCGGGGGACGCTAGATACGGGCGGCTCGGCGGAGCTATTGGTGGCCGTCGTCTGGCAGCTGCCGCGTTACCGCTGTCCACCTCGCCTTCGCGGGTGTTGACACTGCGCATGCCTGCCGAAGGTGGGCGCCTGTACGGTGGCCCAGAGTGATGCGGCTGCGCACACAGATTGGTGAGGTTGCCGCTGTGGTTCGCGGCGGGGGGGGCCGCCGCAAATACGGAACCGCCGCCACCGCTCGTGCCCGTGAGTCGTCCGTTTGACATCATGGACGAGTTTGGGGTACGGCCAACGTAGAATGCCGTCGACGAAGCAGCGGCTGCGGTGTTGTGGCCAGTGTGCAGGGAGGCATGGCTAGCGCCACCGCTACTACTGTTGATGCTGCTGCCGCTGGGCAGCTGCTCAATCATGGTCTCCAGCCGGGGTGATACGTTCACTCCTGCTTCGTCGAGCATGCGCTTGGACTCCTGCAAGAGTGCCTTGAGCTTCGCGAGAAACGACTTCGCCACGACGCCTGGCACCAGCTCCATCTCACCCGACAAGCACAGACACAGATCTTCGCGCACCAGCGTCAACAGAACCTCTAGTGCCCGCTGATACTGCTCGCACAGCAGCCGGTAGTTGATGCCACCGTTGAGACAGCGGCATAGGTCCTCGGCGACGATGTAGAGCTCTCGCTCTTCCCAGTACGGGGCCGGTCGCGTGTGAGGGAAGACAATGGATTCCTTCGGAGACTCGTGCGGCTGCGACGCTGCAGCGCCGCCACCACCACTAACGCTGCCGCCGCCGTTGACTGAGATGCCGCTAACGATCGTGCTGTCGCCTAGGATGGAGTGCGAGTTGGGTGGTGCGAGGATAGCGGGGTCACCTGGCGACCCGAACGGCGTCATGGCCGTACGCCTACGCTGGTACACTTCGTAGCGCTTGTTCAGTGACTGCATGATCGTGTCGAGGCTTGCCACGCCGGTGTGCCCGACACCGCCGTTACGTCCCCCGAAGTCGAATAGCTCATCTTCTTCGTTTATGGACATCCTCGTTAGCCTCACTGATTAGGCTTCTCCCAAGTTGGGGCAGGGGGAGGAGTGGGGAAGGGGGGGGGGGTGGAGGTCAGAGAGAGAGAGTGGCAGAAGGAGAAGGTGTGCGCGAAAGCCGACATGGAACTCAACGGAGGACCACAGCCCCCCTGACTGCATGAGGGAGGTGCTCGCGGGATTTGAGGTGTGCGTGGTATGTGCCGCAGCGACTGCTTCGTACTTCCTACTACATGCCGCAGCCGCTGTGTCGATCGGTCCAGCACTTGGAGAGCTGAGGTGGATGCGAGGTCGTGCGGGGCGGCATTCACCGCGTTCACGTATTTTTGTGTTTGTGTGTGTGTGTGTGTGTGTGCCGTGGGAGGCACAGAGTCACCAAGTTCCTCTGCGCACGTAGCGCGCAAGAAAGCAGGTGGAGGAACCTGCGCTCGGTGGCCCACTCGCAGCCACGCGAGCAGAACACCGCCCCACCGCCGTCAGCGCCGCCATAGCTCCATGGCGGCGGCGGCTCGGGCGTTTCTGAAACATTTTCGTTCGTTTTATACATCAACCGCCATGCAGCGCGTGCCTCACCACCCACCGTCCTCCCTGCAACACTCTGCGCATACGTGCCAAGAATGGGGTAGCCCTCCTCCCCCCACAGCAGTCGTGGATGATTCGCTGCGTTGCTGTCGGCGAGCGTCAGCACTACCCGCTACAGCCTGCTGTTGCGGCTCATGGTTTGGGGGAGGGTGGTGGAGGTGAGAGGAGGTATACCGCCAGCCGCACGATGAGCACATGGGGCCGGGAACGACCAGCAAGTGAGAAAAAGAACGCGGAAAGCGGCGGTGAAGTGGCTGAGCCGACCTGTACATCCAACAAGACGAGAGGGGGGAGGGGACGCGCGCAAGACACGTAACAGATGTGGTGCCAGCGTAGAGCAACAGAGAGGGAGAGGCAGGGGTGTAGCGGTGGTGGCCGTGGTGGTACAGGAGGAGTTCCAAGGGAGGGAGAGGCAGGGGGGGGGGCCATCAAGAGACCGAAGAAGCGACACACGGAGAAGAGAACAGAGGCACACGCACGAGCGCGCACACAAGAGCTAACATAGGTCAACACATGAAAGGAGAGGGAAGAGACAGCCGGAGGCGCCGGTGACGCGCGAGAAAATGCAGAGCTGTCATAATGGGTGATCATGGCACGGGCGCGTAGTCCACGAAGGGCAATCGAGCACGGTGTACACTGCAGATACACACACACACACACACGTCATGACAGCGACGCTGCCTTCCCTTTCCCACCCCCGCGAGCTACTTCCCCGTTCGATTGCGGCCGCCCGGACTCTCTACAGCGTTGCGTCACCGGTGGTGTCGTTGGGCATCTCGGCGGTGGTGCGGCGTTTTGAAGGGATGGAGGGGTGGCTGAGGTGGTCGCCTTCTTTGTAGCTCAAGGTGGTGAAGCTGTCGTCGACACGCGCGTCTCCCAGGAAGCTAATGTGATTCTGCCGCTCTGACACCGACGTCCCCCCGCTCGTACCAGTAACGATGGGCGGGACCGTGCACTTGTCCGCCTGGCTGAGGATCACCGTCGACACGTCTGCTGAGTTCTCTGAGCGACCTGCGACGCCGGTCACAGCGCTGTTGCTGCTGCTAACAGGGCTGTTGGCCTCGCTGCCGAAGTTCCACGCAGGTACGTGGTGGACGGGCGGAGCCGCGAAGGTGCTGTCCGCCCCTGTTTGCCATTGCGGAGACGTGTGTCGCTGCTGACGGTATGCTTGAAGAGATTCCGGCTGCATCTCTGACAACTGTTGTGCTCCGATCACAGACGGCCCACGAGTAGGTGTGACCGTGGCTAAGTGCTGCAGCTCCATCTTGAGCCGCCGTACCTCGCCCAGCGCCTGGTCACGCTCTGTGAACGCTGCACGGCTTTTCGCCTCCACTGCCTCCATCTTCCGTTGCAAGTCACGCGCAATGCGGGACATTGCCTCACGCCGCCGATGTCGCTCCAGCTCACACGTATCGCGGCGGCTGCACAGCGGGCAGGGCTGCTCTGGGTGCGACGGGGGCTCAAGAGGCGGCTGCAGACCAGCCTCCAACACGGCGCTCTTCGCCATGGCGTTCATGCGCACCGTCACCTCGGCCAGCGTCGCTTGCACGTCGCTTAGCATCTGTAGCACGTCCGGCAAGCGCAGCATGTACGTGCTCTCCACGGTGGTCTGCTTCCCGCCAGGGCCGCTTGTCGTAGTGGTCACCACCACGGCGCCATGCTGCTCCTGTTGCTGGCGCTCTAGCACGTACTGCTGCCATGATCCGCGCAGGTACTTGTGCATGTCGAAGTTCTTGCGAAAGAGGGCGTTTACTTCGTCCACCGTGCAATCCGTTGCCTTCATCGCCTCTAGATCGTCGCGGGTGATGATGGCACCCGTCATGACCACCTCGTGCCGCATCTGCTCCCGCACGCCGCCGGCAGCGAAGGCGGCCTGGTCAATGTCGACGTCTTCCTTGCCCTTCGCGGTGAGGTTGTTGCGCCGCGGAGGCCCCTCGTCTGGCGTCGCCCCCTCCGTGAACGACAGGCGCGCAGAGGTCCTACTGGGCGCCAGCAGTGGATCTTCGCTGCCCGCGCCGCTGTCGGAGCACCCCGTTTCCTTACTGTCGTCCACCAGAAACGCCTCGCCACAGCTGTAGGTGTGCCGGTCACCGTGGTTCACGCTGCTTGACGCCGCGCTGCCCTCTCGCCCCGCCTTAAGATCTGCGCGGGCACCGCGCTTATGACGGTATGAGGTGCAGTACTCCATGAACACCTCGCACACACGGTGGCGGTGGCGCTTATCCCTCTCGAAGGCGCCGACGGCCCGCGCGACGGAGGCCCAGCGAGACGTGGCGACCTTGGCCGCGGGTGACACGTCTTTCAGGATCATCTTGTCATAGAGTCGCCCACAGAGCGCGTTCGTCGCGGTCACCATGTTCTGCAGTCCGCATAGCAGTCGGTGCGACTCCGTGTAGAGTTGCTCCATCCTCTGCTGCTGCTCGAGGGCTTGACTACGCGCGGCCGCGACGGACGGCATCTCGGCGGTAGCCTTGGGCGACGCCGCACCGTCACCGCTGCTGTACCCTGCCGCTTCGCCCGTGATGCCGTTCAGCTGCGTCGTGGCCGCTTCCTCAAGGCCACTGTGGCGCACCTCCAAGTCGTGCATCTCCTTGAAGAAATTGTCTAGCGCGGCACCGGCGGACTGCGTCATGGACTCCTTCAGCACCTGCAGCAGCGCGGCGTTCTCGTCGTGGCGGAAGGTTTCGAAGCGGCGCGCCTTGGCAGCAACGCGCGCCATGAGTTCGTCGAGTCGGTCGCTCTTGCGCTGGAGCGGCTCGACGCGGGTGCAGAGCTCGGCGTGACTGCTCCGCAGCTCCGCGAGCACCTTCTGCACCGCCTCGAGTTGTTGCTGAAGCTGCGCCTTCTCCTTTCGCAGTGTCTGCGCCTCCAGCGCATCAATGTGTGCCTGCCGCTTCACCTGGCTGAGGATGTGCACATGGGCGCTGGCGATGTCCATGGTGGACTGGCGGAGCAGATCGAGCAAGGCGCCGCGCTCCAAACAGTAGCTCGCCACTTGCCGCACCAGCTCAGCAAGACCAGTGTCAAGAATTTCCAGCACGTGTGTGGCCGCGTCCGTGTAGGCAAAGAGCCGTTGCTCTCCAGGCGTGCCCCAGAGATCGGCGTCAAGGGTGTCGTGGCTGCTGCTGCGTTGTTGACCGTCGTCGCCCTCTATATCGTCGCCGTCGCCGAGTACGTAGCGCGCCACCTGCGGATCGGCAAGCAGCGCCAGCCACTGCGGGTGGGACGGGTCGCGCAGCATGCGGTCTAGCACCTCCGCCAGGAGGTACACCTGCGACCGTTCCACCGGACGGGGAGCAGGGAAGATGGTGTGGTGGGACGAGACGGCGCCAAACACGAGCTGACCGTCGCTGCCGCAGAGGGTTCCGCTGCTTACCGGACCAGCCGGCATCCCAGTAACCTTTTCGATCCCATTCCTCACACCCGTGCCCGCCTCGCTGCCGGACCCGCCCGGCTGCTCAAGCGCGCAACCTTCCACCGGCGGCGGCGATGCTATCCCGCCGCTGCGGCCTGCACGATTCGAGCTGCTCATCTGTGGTGCGCCGGGGCGATTTTCCGTCATCGGCGTCGCAAACATCAACGCCGTGACAGCCGATGTGGCTGTGCTGGATCCGGTCCCTGTCGCGGTGGCGAGGCGGCCGAGGTACTGCAGGCTCGTGACCCACCATGTCTCTGGGATGCGCGTCTGGTCCAGGCTTGTCAAGCGCTCCAGCAGACACCGGCGTCGCTCGCTGAGCGCGCTGGTACTTTGGCCGGGAACCCCAGCCGCCGAACGCTGCGCCACAAACTCGCGACTCACGCACATCACCGCGTCGAGCAGCGAGAAGTTCGGTGCGGCGGACGTGAAGGGGAAAGGGGATGACGTCACACCGCCCTCGTCCGCGCCGGAAGCGTTTTTCGCGTTCCTGTCCTTGAGCGTTGTGCGACTCCGCATATTCGCTCGCGTTGGGGCTTCCACCACTGCTGCGCGCGCTGACGTGCGTGTCGGGGCGATGGCTTCAGCGCGCGCGCAGTAGTACCCCACAAGTTGCCGCACAAGGGCACCATCGTTGGCGCTCACTGCGGCGGCAATGTGGGCGTGCTCGGTGGAGGACATCCCAAGGGCTGTGGCTTGGGGCGTCTCCCCCGCATCGAGGTCGTCGTTGTACTCGGCGATGAGGTTGAACACTTGCTTCGTCCCTGCGGCTGCCGGTGCGCCCGTGTCGGGCTGCGTCGCCGCTGTCGAAGTGGTGCCACCACCCGTACCGCCGTTGCCGGGGGCCGCGGTGTAGCACGCCTCGGAGGCCTCCTGCACCGCGGGCAGCTCATGATAGCGCAGCTCAGCGGCGGCACTGTCCACCACCATGTCAGTCGTGCCACCGCCCCGCCGCGGACTCGCAGCCGTGATTTTGAGGATGGTGGGCGTCCTGATCCCGTCTTGCAGCTGCCCTATCCGATGGACACTGCGCTTTCCAGCGGCGGCGGCCGTCGAGCGCGCTCGACGGCGGCTTCGCTGGATGAGCTGATCGAGCAGAAATGGATTGATGCGGTCGTCGACACCCGTTTCGAGCAGCGCGGCGGATTTCACAGGGGCCGTGCCCACCAGCGTGGGGGAGGCGATGGGGGATGCTGCGTCACTGTTGTCACCACCGCGCAGCACGGCGGTGCCGGTATCGTCGCCATCGGCGTCGTCCTGCGACGCATCGGGTAGGTTGTCGAGGCGGATGTGCCGCACAAAGAGGCCGGTGGTAGCGGCTTGCAGGGCAAGCATGTCGGGCCCGGTACTTGCATTGTCGTGTGCATGGGAGCCCTGCACATGAGGCAGGTACGAGTCTCTGGCCAATGAGGGGCCAAGGCTGACGGACTCGAGATGCGACGATGGCGCTGCCGCTGTTGCAGCGACACTGTTGCGAGTGAGCGGTGTACTGTGTGGGATGGATGAGGTGGCCGTCGCAGGGGCGACGGCTTTGACAACCGGCACCAATACCCTGCTTACCGGGGCCGCCTCCTTGATCAGCCCGGCGGCGGGGCCGTTGCGTCCGTGCTGCAACTGCCGCTGCCTTGGCGAGGGCACTACGGCGGAAATCCCTGCGTGTGGTGGAAGGAGAGAACGCCGTGTCGATGCAATCGACGCGGAAGAGACGGTTGCGCGGCTTTCCTTCCGGAACAATACAGCGCTGTCTCTGCCAGAAGTGGAGGACATCACGGATGCCACGTGCGACGGCGGCTGCGGCTGCGGCGATTGCGCCTGCTGCTGGCGCAGAAGGGTGGGCAGCTGCTGCGGCATCGACGGAAGCACGTGCGCGGATCGGGCCCGGGAGACAGTGCGTGTGCGTTGCCCCCCTCCCCCCTCTTCCCTTTGCAGTGTATGTACACGGATACAAGGGATGTGAAAGGCACGCGACTTCCAGCCTCGATGGAGGACGAGCGAGCAACTAAGTAGAGGTCTATGCGTGTGTGTGTCGTCTTTTGCACCACGCTTGCCCTATGACCCTTTTGTGCTTGCTCTGCTTGGAGTTGTATGTCGGTGCGCTTGTGAGTGTGCGGCCATGGAGGAGGAGGAGGAGGAGGGGAGTGAGAAATCAGGCAGAAAGGACGTGAGGGGGACGGGGTGAGGTGGAGCGAGAGATGGAGCACTGATGCCCGGGCACAGGCCCCCCACTCCTTGACACCTGCGCGCATCTACCTCTCTCTATCTCTGTCTGTGTGTCTGCAGGCAAGCATGTGCAACCCATCACCTTCGGTGCCTCGGTCGGGTGGGTGGTGGGGTGGGGTGGGGTTTCATGGGAAGGATACGGACTGCTGCACCACCGTCACCCCTGGTCGAACCCAAAGAGGAATGCCCACAGCTGTCACATGGCCACCCAACACGCGACGAGCTTTGTAGGCTTACAGGAGGGCAAGAGCCCTGCAGACCTGCGCCGACACGCGCGAACCCAAGCACGCACGCGCCATCGCCAGCATGTGCGTAGTGACGATGCCAAGCAGCACCAACTCTCGCCGCACCCACAGCAGCGTTGTTCCTCGTGCTCAACGAACAGACGTTCCACCACCGACGAACTCCCGCAAGCGGCGCGCGGCATCTGCGAGGGCGGGGCTGTCGGTGGGCTTCTTCTGGACGTCTGTCGTGAAGGACATGAGCTGAATCACCAACGATGGCTGGAACACGTACATCTTGGGGTCGGCGATGTACTTATCTTGCGCCGCAGCGTCGTCGGCTAGGCAGCTGCTGATGTGGGTGTCCACTTGCCACGTCATGGGCAGGGACAGGTCGAGGCAGCGCTGAGCGGAGGCGGCATGCACCACATACGCGGTGAGCTCGCGGTGCCCGTGGTACGCTAGGCGGATGCCGTCCGCTATGTACGGCCGCGGCGGCTTGCCACTCGCGAGCAGGTCGAGACCACCCATATGCACGATCCCCCAGTCAGCCGGCACCCGTGACCAGCGCTCCGCGAACTGGCGGGAGAATTGGTGATGGAACTCAAGGTCATCCTCGAGGATGAGGGCGCACGCACGATGCTCCGCTACCACCCGCTGCCAGACCGCACGATGGGAAAGCGCGCAGCCAATGGCGCCCTTCGTCAGGTCCATGCCGTAAAGCTTCTGCTCCGTGGGGAGTTGGTAGCGCTGGTAGCCTTGGTCTGTGAGCACCCCGTCCCTGTGCAGGCCTGCAACATCGAGCCCGTTTCCATCGATGCCGCTGAGGCGCGTCACCTCCACGCCAGGCTTTAGAAACTTGTGCAGCCTCGCCCGCTTCACCTGCTGCTGCACATGTGCCCAGCGATCAGGTCGCCTGTCGAGGTTCAGGACGTAACAGGCGTCGAAGATCGTGTGCCAACGCCGGCACGCGCGCAGCATTACACTGAGCGCCACGAGGGTGAGAAGCAAGACGAAGTAGAGCAAAGACAAGAGTACCGGAGGCACGCTCACTGAGGACAGCGGTGCACGCTTGTGTGTGTGTGTCCTCGAGCGCGCGACTGAAGAGGCGCGTGTGCGCCGGGGCAAGCGTGAAGGGAGGCGGACCACAAGACAAACAGGAGCTTTCAAAGGCTCCGGCGAGGAGGGAGAGGGAGAGGGAGAGGCACTGCCAACACGCGTCGCAGCACCGCCATCTCGGCATGACATCGACGCGTCTGCGCTGCGGAGCAATGCGACGTCGCGCTACACCGGCGGGGAGACGACAAAGAGCACGACCACAGAGCGAAAGACTCTCCCACCGCGTTACGCTCACGTGACCGGTGTGACAGGCGCGTGCACACACGTGCCACGATGGCAGCGCTGCCTTACCCGCCATGCTCCCCCACCTACTCGCGCTATATATATATATCTGCAGAGTGAGCGCGAGAGTGAAGGAGAGACGCCATGGATGATCTGTGCTGGTGAGCGAGTGTGTGCGTGTGTGCTCCTCGTGTGCCGTGCCATACGTCAGAGGGCGGGTGCGTGATGCGTTCTTATGAGTTGCCTTGTAGCCTCTCCACTAACACGGTTAGTGCGTACTTCAGCTCACGGCTACTGCCTTATATATTAACCGTGTTTACGCCCCCCCCCTCGGTGAGCGCGGGCGTGTGGGCACGTCCCACGTGCCGTTCTGCGCCTTCGCCAGACCGGCGGGGGGGGGGGGCGGGGTGGTCTCGTCGCGCCACTGCAAGCCTGGCCCCACCGCCGGGATCGTTCGTGTGAGGTGAAGGGCCCATGATAGGGGCGCGCATGTTGCCCCTCTATAAAACAACAAATTGAGATTGGCGCCCTCACGCCTCTCCTCCGCCGCCTTCGTTGTCTTCACCGTTGCCGCATTCCACCGCTTCGGGCACCGCTGCTGCCCCTTGGTGACGCCGGCGCGGTCCCCAACCCGGCGCGTTCGGCACGAACTTGGCCACACCAGTGACACGACCGCGAAAGTCGTGTGCCTTGTCATACGTGAAGTCCGCCTCAGCCAGTGGCGTCACCAACAGCGGCCGAGGTGCGATGGACGCTGCCGGGAACTTCTTCTTGCTGTTGTCAGCGCCGTCCTCGACCGCTGCTTCGCCGACTGGGTCCAGCGTGTCCTGCACCGTCTTCCACTGCAGCATCACCCGGAACAGCACCTCCGGCGGGCAGTCTGTCTTGAGGCCGGCGGCGGCACAGTGCACCTGGCTGCAGCGGTACCCGAGCCGCGTCAGTGCACCGACAATGCACGGCGTTGACGGGCAGCGCACCCTCACGTAGGACGCGACGTCGGGCAGCAAGTAGAAGAGAGGGCAGTTCGGCAGCTCTTCGAGGGCGATGCGGACCAGGCCGGTGATGCGAGCCTCTGCGTTCAGTCGCCCCTCGCTGGCGCGCTCCTGGAGCAGCGCGAGGAGCTGCTCGAGAAAACTAAAGTTCTGCGTGGGGGCTGCGTAGAGGGGGCCGGAGAGAACGATGCTGCCGCCGCACACCGGACACGCACCTGCAGCTGCTGTCGACGTCGCGGAGGCGGCGCTCGGCATCTGCTGTAGTGTAAGTGGTGTGATCTTGGGATTCGTATGGCGACTCGGCGAGGCGGGGTACACCTCCTTACGAACACCGTCAACCTCGTGTGCCACCGCCTCGTCATCGTCGTTGCCGTCACGCACGCGCTTTGCGCCCTGACGCTGATGGGGATGCGCATGCGAGGCATCCGCCGCGCCTTCTGTTGTTTCGCTTTCCTTCTGCTCATCTGCGCTGCTGTTGGCGCGTTCTTCGCGAGCGCGCCGCTGCCGTTCGCTTGTTTCGCGCTTCTGCCGGCGGCGTTCCTGCCGCGACGGCCGGGGCTGCCGCGCCGTCGCCATCGGCCGCACCCAGAATGCTGAGCAGCTCGAGCACTGCAGCTGGTATCCGAGCTTGCAGGCGCTGAGCTTGACCTCGGCCGGCTGCTTGTAGACGCGAAAAAAGCAGCGCACGTAGAAGTCGATGTGGAGTGAGAGCAGCGGCACAATGAACTTCTGGTGCCTGTTAGCCACCCGCTCGACGCAGGCGAGCAGCGTGCGCACCGCGGCCTCGTGACAGTGGGCAGCCTTGTAGGGCATCGAGCTGTACTTGGCATGGGCGGTGTCGGCAAAGTTGCCGCACAGGATGGCACTGTCTGTGCTCGTCACAAGCATCAGCCCACCCTCTTTGATACAGCGAAAGGCGCCGTCCAGGAAGGGCGACGCGGAGCCGTATGGATCCAGATCGACGACATCCATCAGCTCTTGCTGCAGCAGCGGACGCAGCGACGGCGTTGCCGATGTCTCCGCGGGTGCATCGACGAGGCCGACGCGCTTTCCGGGGTGCACGTTGCTGTTCATCGCCAGCCGGAACATGAGGTCGTTGGCGTCATCAAGGTTCGGCAAGATGGCGCCGCCGGCGCGCACCCCAACGCTGGGCGACGCACCAGTCGCCAACTCACCCTTCTCCGCCTCTGCCTCGCCTGGGTAAACTTCAATCGCGGCGGCCGGCATGTTCTCCATCAAGGTTGGGTACTGAACCGGGACCCCGTTGTACGCGCAGTTGCGCACGATGCAGTCCACCGCGTCCGCGTCCATATCGTTGGCGATGATGTAGCGCACGTTGCTGATCTCCTTGAAGTAGCGAATCGCCCGCAGCCCCGTCGCGCTGAGGGCCTCGAGGATGGTGATCCCCTCCCTCGTGCCACCGCGGCGCCGCGGCTCCGTCAACCGCAGTCGCGAGAAGACCTCGATAACGCAGATACTCAAGTCCCGGTTCACCACTTGCGCCGGGTTGTAGAACACGGCCTGGCCCACCAGCTGGTTCTCGGCCTCCTCGTCGCTGAGGTTCGAGACCGGAGCAGGCGCCCCCGAAGACGTGCATGTTTTCTCCTTCGGCGGCGGCTCCAGCACTGCTGTCGTCCCCTCCGTGATCTTCGTAAAGCCGGCCGGACTTTCGCGCGTGACGGCGTCGTAGTTGAACTGACCAGACTTCACCGACATCTGTGTGCCAATGCTGGCGCAGCACACGCACGCGCTGCGACGGTCGGGGTACGGGACGCTGAGAGGCGAGCGCCTCAGTTGGGGTAAGGGCACCGCTTGATGTCGTCTGTACAAAGTGGCGATACGGACCCCTTTCTTTCTTGGCTCTACTGGTCTAGCGGCGTTCCACGTCTGTGCGTGTGTGTGTGTGTGTGTGCAGAAGACGAGTGGAGAAGGGCGAGGGCGGAGGCACGGTTGACGACGCTACAGGGAGCACATATACGCAAGAGGGCAAGAGAGTCCACGCGCTTCGTTTGCCGCGAGCCATCATGGATGTAACGAAGCCACGTGCAGGACGTGTGTGCTCTGTGTGTGCGGGCGTAGCCAAGCGTACACACAGCAGCAGCAACAGCACCACCAAAGGGGGGAGGGAAGAGCCACAAGTACTTGGAATGATAAGCAAACATGTGTATACTACATCGTAGAGTCATGCAACGGGCCCACCACAGATATGGGCAACATAGGAGCCCACAGAGCAGCAACACCACCACCGCCGCCACCGTCAGCATTCCAATCAGCGCGAGCTGCACACACACACACACACACATACACACACATACGTCCACATGCACACGGACGCAGATGCCGTCGGTGGCGAGTCGGCTTGTACATGAAGCCACCCGTCCAGGCACACATCCGCACACGCAGACAACAAAGCGGCAGCGACGACGCACGACTTGTGTCAAGGGCCGGCAACAGCAACGGCAGCGGCAGCAACACTCACCGCACACCGAAGGCCATACTATAACCACCACGGATGCCGATTGGGACCTGCAAGAATAGACGAGGAGAGCGAGTGAACGGGCCACACGTTTCCGTCCCCGCCCCCCTCCCCCAATGCCTCACTGTCCCCTGCCCATCCTTGACTGCCACGCCGACAGCTCAGAGCGACTTGTAATGGATGACACGTGACCCCTCCTCCTCGTACTCCTTTCGGGAGACGACCAGGTGCTGGAAGACGGCCGTCTGCGCGAGCATGGACCCACCTAGCCACGTGCTATAGGTGCGGCACGGCATGTCGCGCACCTTGATCGGCACCACCGCCTCGCTGGGGTGGCTTTCCCGGTAGAGCTGCCGCACCTCGGATTCGAGGCGGGCCTTGAGTCCAGGGAAGGAGGTGGAGCCGCCGGCCAGCACCATGTTGGCGTAGAGCTGCGGCCGCAGCGCCGCCTCGCAGTTGTTGACGGCCGCGAACGGCAGCCAGCTAATCCCCTTCTCAAAAGATGGGCGGAACAGGTCGCCCATGTCGGTGCGCACCTTGCAGCGGGGCTCGTAGGTGCTGCTATCCGTGCCGTTGCTGTCCATCAGGGAAAGCAGGGAGTAGTTGAAGAGCACCTCGGTCGTGTCGTAGCGCTCCGCCGTGAGCGGGATACGCTGCCCGTCGGGGAGCAAGAAGTCTTCGGTGGCACCCATCGCGGCCGACGGTGCGAGCCCGCTGTCCACGTCGAGGAGTTTCTCTGCAGGGGATCCATTGAAGGACTCCTTTGCTGTCGCGGCCGTGGTTGCGGTGGCTGAACTCGTGCTCTCGGCGCTGCCCTTGACTCCTCCCGTGAGTTGCGTGCTTCTGCGGCTGGCCGCGCTCCCGGCAGCCGGCGACAACCCTGGCGAGGTTCCGGTTGCGGGGGTGTAGATATCACTGGGCGCCCCGCGCTGCGCGTGCGCGCTGGACTGTACGTAGCACAAGTCCTCCTTGGCGCCGTTCAGCAGCTCCTGCTCGGTCGCCGTGCCGAGAGCGTAGCCCTGTTCGCGAAGCAGTCCGCCCAGGTACCGGGTGAGTGCCGCGCCGGCGACGGGGCTCTGCGTGACGTGCCGCACCAGTGCATAGCCTTCGTGGATGGGGACGGCGTGTGTGACGTCCTTGCCACTATCCACCACGAGTCCTGTAGTGAGCCCGTAGCTGTACAGGCTCAGCACCTGGGAGGTGCCGAGGTAAAGCGAGTGCGCGTGGAAGGTCTCCATCATGATCTCCAGCGTCCGCTCACGCTGCGCGGCAGGGGTGTTGACGGGCTGCGTCAGCAGGAAGCAGTGCGTCTCCGGCGACACGCGCAGCTCGTTGAAGAAGAGATGACTCCACAGCTTCTCCACATCGCCCCAATCGTTGATGAAGCCGTTGCGGATTGGGTGATGCACATCCAGGATACCCTGCTTCAGCAGCGCCTCCTCGCCCACCTCCTGCTCATTCATTCCAGCTGCCATGGCGATGCTGCGGTGGCGCGGGTAGCCGACGAGCGTCGGTACGTCCAGACGCGGCCCCTTCTCCCCGCCAAAGCCGGCGCGGGAGTGAAAGGAGCCGCAGTCGAGCACGACCGCCGCCGTTGACACGTTATAGTCCATGGAGGAAGTAGAAGAGGCGCCGCACACCACTTGGCCCGGCGTCGAAGGAAGGGTGGAGATGAGGCGGCTGGGGCGTACCACAGCTGCTGCGCAGAGCGTCGACGTCGCGGGAGCGATGCCGAGGGAGCCGTGATCGCTCTAAGGTGTTTGTGTGTGTGTGTGTGTGGCAGAGGAAGACAGTGAGGAGGTGCGAGGAGATGATGATGAAGATACAGAGGGACAGACAGAGGCATGTCATGTGCATCGTCGTCATTTCACCGGTCGAGGCGCGCGTGTGACTTATCCACAGCAACAGGAGGCCCAGTGATGCTGCTTCAGTGAGAGAGAGGAACGGTGATGGCAGTCATGTTGGCGGCATCGATGACTCTGAGGTGTGTGTGTGTGTGGGTGGGTGGGTGGGTGGGGTTGGAAGGGGGTCGGAGTACATCACCAAGCGGTGCACCAGCCGTTTCGATCATCGGCACACGGTGAAACACACTCACGCTCACACATGCGGTGCCGGTATGCAACCGCAGGACTTCCAGCAACTAATATCACACGCGAAGCTGGCAGGGGGGGGGAAGGACAGGGGTGAGAGAGAGGGGAGGAGGTCGACCTTGGCGGACGGGGCGGGTGTGCGGTGCATGCAGATCTACGCGGCTGTGCGCGTCTGACGAGGCAGCTGCGATACCGTCTCTCCAAACAACCCGGTATTTCCTTTTCGTATATATATCTCTCTATGCATATCCCCTTCTCGTGGTCTTACGTGGATAGTCCAGAGCCGTGCTCGCGTGCCCACACATCGTACTTGTCGAGGTCTGCTACCCGGACACTGCTGCGGGTGCACGCAATACTCGCTTGCACATCCTCGAGCGTCGCGGCTGCCGGCTTCAGCGGCTCGCTTGGAAGCCGCGTGTGCGCGTCGCGGCCGTTTCCTGCAGCCTCAAGCTGAGAAATGAGCTTCCGCACCGGTCGCATCATGGCCTCACGGCAGACGACGTCGATGTCGGCACCGGACATGCCCTCCGTTAGCGTGGCGCACGCCTCATAGTCCGCGTCGGATGCGAAGGAGTTGGGAAGCAGACGACGGAACATAAGAACGCGAGCGTCGTGCGTCGGAAGCGAAACGAGGATGCGCTTCTCCAGCCGGCGCAGCATTGCCGTGTCGAGGTCCCATGGCACGTTGCTCGCCGCTAGCACGAACACCACCTCGCCGCCACGCCGCTTGGAGAGACCGTCCATCTGCGTCAGCAGCTCTGTCTTCATACGGCGAGACCCCTCGTGCTCGCCGTCGCTCGACCGTGCTGACATCAAGGAGTCGATCTCGTCGATAAAGATAGTGCTTGGCGCGTAGTGGACGGCGAGGTCGAAGAGCATGCGGACGAGCTTCTCTGAGTCACCGCGCCACTTGGACACGACGGATGAGGCGGCTATGTTGAAGAAGGTTGTGCGGCACTCCGTCGCGACGGCCTTGGCGAGGAGGGTCTTGCCGGTGCCGGGCGGGCCGAAGAGAAGAATCCCTTTCCACGGGCGCAGGATGCCCTGGAACAGCTCCGGGTACTTGACCGGCATCACCACGGCCTCCTGCAGGAGGTGCTTGGCACTTTCCAAGTTAGCAATGTCACCCCAACGCACGGATGGGTTGACGTCGAGAATCTCGCGCAGGATCGTGGCGGCCAGATCGTTCAACTCGTTCGTCGGAAACGGCGGCAGCGGCTTCAGTACGCGGCGGCTCAAGGGGCCGAATGGGTCTTCTGCAGCATCATTGCAGTCCTCGCCATCCCTGGCTGCGTCTCTTCGACCCTTCTCGCCCTCGCGGCCGGAGCTGTGAGCGGCAGCGGACTCGCCCTGGAGAGACAACCCAAGAGCGCTGCCGTCCCCGTTCGGCGCCACAGCGCGCTTGTCGCCGTTTGTCTGCACGTGGCTGAGGGCGCGCGCGAGGTTCGTTGGCCGAAGGTGCGGCGGCGGCTTTTCTACAGAGGACAGCGAAGGTGGCGATGAAGACGAGGTCGCGACACTAGGAGCCGACGCGCCTTTTCGCCTCCGTGAGAGCATCCGCTCTCCGCTTTCAGAGTTGACACCGCCAACGCCGTCGGCGTCATCGCTGCTGCCGCCGCGGACGCGGTACAGCTTCGGCGCACGCTGGCATTTGAAGGCGTGGTACTCTTCGTACTCCTGGACAAGAGAGAGCAAGTCCATGTTGTCGGCGGCGCTGAACTGAGCGAGGGAGATGCGGCTCTCCTGCTGGAGCGCCTGCAGAGTTTGGTGGTACCCCTGCTCCAGCAGGAACTGCTCGACGAGCACGATGACCCCCTTGACTCGTCGAGCGCGCAGCTTCTCTTCCTCTTCGCGGGCGAGCTGCTGCGTCTTCATAAGCGCTAAGCTCGAGCCCGGCGCCGGCGCTGCCGTGTTCGAGAGTGGTTGCAAGTGACGCATCGTGTGCGCGTGCGCGTGCGTGTGTCGCAGAACCCCCCCCTCCTCCTCTCTACACCGCCGTGGGTCTCGGAGTGCTGCGCCCTCCGCTATGGAAGGAAGAAGATTTTGCGACTACTGAGCAGGCTTAGATGGGGGCGGGGTGCCTGTGGAGGGTGCGGTGGCCCGTGGCCGAGGTGAAGAGGTTAGGAAATATACATACTACTTCGGAGGGTGCTGAATACGCCAGACGAACGGGAGGGGGAGGCTATCTCTCTCTCTCTCGCTCTCTCAGCGGAACGCCTTTCACACACGCGTCGTTTCACGAGAACAGGCGCTTGCCATCGTGCTTCTCGTGCCGCGCAAAGGAAGAGGACAAGAATGGGCTGGGTGACCGGGGGTGATGCATCCTGCTGCCGGCTGTCCCCCTTCCCCTCCCTCCCTTACACCCCCCTGCCCACATCCATACTTTGGCAATCAACGTAGACGCATCAACAGCGATCACGACGATGTGCACAAACCGCAGCCACAGCCGCACGAAGTTTTCATATATCTCTACGCAGTTTGCTGTGCATTCGTTTTACCGTGCAGGCTTCCTTATAAAGTTTGGAGGAGGTGTGTGTATGTGCGTGTGTTGGATGGTGGTGGCGGCGGCGGCATTCTCCCCCTCCCATGCCGCAACGCGATGCAGTTGTACATCTGCCCCCCCACACACACAAATGCACACACCCGAGAGACGCACGACATGTATTACGCAGACAATCACACGCAAACGAGCAAGCGAGAGGAAAGCGCAGTGGCGCGTTGGCGGAACGCAACGAAACCAAGCGCGTGCACACGCACACTGCCGTATTGATGTAAATCCCCACGACGAAACCATCTTGCCGCAGAGTCCCATCCACCCCATAATCAAGACAGAGTAGCGCATACGATGCCCGAGGGCAGTCAGCCTTACCACCATTACATCGCCACAAGCACACACACACACACACATACACACTCACACACACAGTGCAGCCAACGAGAGCAGGCAAAAGCCCCCCGCCAAGACAGACAGAGAGGCAGAAACACCGGGGAGGGGATGCAGGAGCATCGTACGCTGCAACGTCATCATCCCCCCGTAAACACCCCGGCTTTTATCTTCGTGCGTCGCCGCCGCTACCTGAGGGCCCAGCCCGCTCCTTCCAACGGAAGGCGGCGGGCGGGGAGGGTGGGTGGCACACGGCGCTTACGCCTTGGGCAGCTTCGTCTCCATGACCGGGGCGAGCGTGATGAGATCGGCCAGCACCCACTTGTACGATTGGTCCATGTACATGCACATGAGCTTGCGCGTCGCCGGCGGGGTCTGCGAGACGTCATCCGGGATGCCGATCATACGCCCAATCGCCTTGGAGAACATGAACTCCACCGGCTTCCCTGTCACCATGCGCATGAAGAAGTCGAGAAAGTTCGCCAGCGGCTTCGGACTATTCGACGCGAACACGCGCGCCGCCGCGATGCGCTCGTACTCGTTCTCGTAGCCGACAATACGCTTGTAGAACCACTCAAAGTTGTAGGCGTACCGCTCCGGTGGCACGACGACGTCCACGGTGAGCAGTGCGCACGCATGGGCTGAGGCAGGAATCGGTGGCAGCATGTTGCCGTTCACCTTGATGTACACAGAGTGCGCCTCCTCCTCCTCCTCCGAGCTTTCTTGGGGCGCTGCCGCGGTTTTCTCAGGCGCTGCAGTCTTCGCGGTGGCCTCGTCAGGCACCGCCGTCGCAGCGACCGTTGGCGTGCTTGCACTCTTCCTCGAAAAGTCTTCCGACTTCACGCACGTGACTTGAATGCGTGACGCGGTGCCAGACGACTTCGCGCTATCCGCAGCTGATGCCCCGCGGGCAGCAGCAGAGGCTGAGTTCTCTCCACTGTGGCTCGCCTCGTCCGCAGACGCTGTCGTGGGCGCGGCTGCGGTGCTGGCGGCCGTGGGGCCGGTTGGCATAAGCGTGCGGGTGGCTTTGTCCACGACGAATGTGTGCTCCTCTGCCGTGGCGCGGTGCGCGTTGGCGTCCGTGTCGGTGTGCACCTGAATCATGCCGGTGTCAAAGTCATCCTCCTCCACCTTGCCGGCTGCGCCGGTCTTTCGCAGGTAGTCATTGCTGAAGGTCACGTCCACCTCGGCGCCGACATTGTTGGAGTTAAAGTACATGCGTGCCTTGCCCAAGCGGGCGAAGATGACCAGCTTCGAGTCCAGCACGTAGTCCGCCGGCGAGGCAATGCTGCTCAGGTTCACCTGCTTGTCCTTGTGCAGAAGCCAAATCTTGAAGATGGACTCCGCCAGGTGCCGCGAGATGGGGATGAGGGAGACAATCGTGGAGACGACGCTACGGACGAGCGAGTCCTGCAGCGCCGTCTTCGAGGAGGACGAGGAGGCGTCCTTGCCGTCCCCCTCCGCCTTCGACGCCAGCGATGCCGCCGCCGCCGCGTCGGAGCGACTCTCGGGCTTAAACTCCTTGTCTAGCAGCTTCGCTGCCTCATGCGCGGCGGCGATCGTCTTGGTCGACTCTGTCCTACCTGCCAGCGGCTGCACATGCTCGACAAAGGCGCTGACGACGACGGCGAGGCTGTAGTAGGCCTGTTTCGCACCGACGAGAAACTCCTCCTGGGTGCAGCCGTTGACGCTCTTGGAGAAGCTGTTGAAGGCGCGCACCAGCTCGTCGTCCTCGGTGAGCTTGATACCAATGGTGCGGATGCCAGAGGTGGCAGCACCGCCGCCGTTCGCCGTTGCCGCGGAGAGCTGCTCTTGCTGCTCCACGCTGCCTTGCGCACGGGCGGCGGCGCCCGCATTATTCTCGTTGGCGGCGAAATATTGTACCGCCTTGGCGGTCGCCGTGCTGGGTGTCGTGGACACAGCTGCCGCCGCAGCTTGCTTGCCCTTGTCAGCACCGCCTTTCTCCTCGCCACTACGGGACGCGTAGCAGCGACGCTGTTGACGTATCGACTGACAGCATGGCGGCCGCAGTGAGGCAACCGCGGAGGTTGAGGCCTTGCTGGGCGCCCGCATTGCGCTCGGTTTCTGCGCCACGACAGGGGACGCCGCCAGAGCGGCCGCCGCGCGTCCCATGGACGCCGCCATGCAAGTGACACGCCGGAGCATGTTACGAGCCAACGGAGGAGGAGGAGGAAACGCCACTACGCGGCACGCTCTCTAGCCCGGCGTCCTCTGCTGTGCCGGTGGCCCGATGTGTATGCCGGCGTCTTGGAGGGGGGTGGGTGGGTGGCGAAAGCGGTGGTGTGTGCGTGTGTGTGTGTGTGAGGGAAGGGCGATGGGGTGGATGGCTGTCGTTGAGGCAGGTTCACGAGGGATGTACTCAGAAGAGAGGTGTGTAGGGGGAGAGAGGGGGCAGCCAACAACGGTGCAGGCACAGGCAGGGCGGTTTGCCCTCTCGTTATATACGTATTTGTGGTGGTGGTGGAGGGGGAGGGTTCGCTGTTGTTGTTGTTGCTGTGGCTGCTTGCTGCCTCGTGCTGCCTTTTTTTCAGGAGTTGGCGTGCACGTCGACGTATGTGAGACACACCTTCTCAAAGGGCCGGAGAGAGAGAGGGCGGGAGAGGGGGAGGGAGATGTTGGATGCCCACGGTGTCCATTTCTATGTCATACAGCACTACTTCGGCGTCAAGTCCTAGCCCACCCCTCACTCCCCACCTCCACCCGCGTGGTGCGAAGCAGCAGCAGACACATACGCCGGTAGAGCAGGTCACATCACCGCCGCACCCATTGTGCCGGCCGCCACGCGGTGCATCCTTCTCTTTTGGGGTGGCACTCAGGCCTCCCCCCACACCAACAGTGGGCTCTGTGACCGAACCGCAAGGGTGTGTGTGTGTGTGTGTGTCCTCCCCCTCACTCCTCAACGCCATCACGGCGAACAGAGTGATGTCAAAGAGAACAGAAACAAAAGAGGCGACGCGTGTGCGCTGGTGGGGCGCTGGTGGTGGTGGTGGTGGTCAACGACAGTCGCGGACTCACGGAGGCACACCATTGCGTCAATCCGCCATGAGCAAGCACTGAGAACGGTCAAGCATATGCAGCACAGGAAGCAGAGTGCCACTGCACCCACCCAACGGGAAATTAAATAAATCGACTTATAAGTGGGAGACGTCACGAGTCTTAGCGACGCGTGCTGGACGCTCATCCACGCTGGCAGGCAGCAACGGCCGACCGCGTTGCTTCTCCTCAATCTCGGCCCCATCCCAGCGCCGCTCCAGCAGCTCGCCGCGGGAGATGCCAACGGCGTCCATGATGTCCACCTCCTCCTCCAGCGGTGTGCGCATCGCGCGGCACGACATCTCGCACGCGGCGCGGTTCTGCAGGTAGGTCACCTCCTCCATGTACGCTTCGTAGCGGAAGGCGCACCGCGTCTGCGGCACATGCGACCGCGCCACGTCGTTGCCCGCCACACTGCGCAGGTAGTACAGTGGCCCAAGCCACTCCCTCTTGCGCGAGACCGGGAAGCCGGAGGTTCGCACGCTGTTCGCGGCGAGTTCGCAAATGTCTGCAGCCGACAGGTTCCACAGCGCCTCCGCCGTGCCGTACTCCTCGAGCAGCGGCTGCTCCGTGCGGTGGAAGATGAGGGGGCAGTCGGTGCCGATGGCAACGTTCAGGCCGCGATACAGGAAGTTGGGCAGCGGATGGTCCTTGTAACGGCAGAAAAGCGTGTTGTTCGACATGGGCGTGATGGCGAGCGGGATCTGCGCCAGGTAGTAGAGGTATTGCATCACTGGCCGCTTGTCGAGGTTGACGCCGTGACCGATGCCGTCCGCCAGCAGAAACACGTCTGCCATGTGGTCCGGGTCGCCGCTCTCTCCAGCGTGGGGGCGGAACTGGAACGTGTTGAACCCGCGCGCGGCGCGGTAGAGATTCAATGTCGTGATGTTGATCCACATGTAAAACATGTAGTACGCGAAGGGCGGGTTCTCGGCGCTTGTCCACTGTGCTGGAGGGATGTCGATCGTCTGGTCCGGCTCCCGATCGCTCTCGTTATCGACGCTGTCAAAGCCGGAGACGTGACTGAGGAAGAAGTGCAGGTACGGGTACTTGTCGGGGTGCAGCGACGCGTGCCAGAGCGGCTCGAATATGTTGGTGAGCATCTCCTGGAAGCTGCGGAGCTGGCCACTGCGCTGGTACAGGTGGAACAGACGCGGCACCTGGATCATCCAGCTGTTCGTGCGATGCGACACGCCGTGAAGCACGAACCAGCGCGACAGCCGGTCCCACTCGTCCTTGTGCCGGCCGTAGATGGACAGCCGGTTCTCGGTGAAGGTGCCGCCTTCGAGCTCGTTCTGCTTGAAGGAGTCACGGATGAGCTCGGCGAAGTAGCGCCCTTGCATGAAGTTCTCCGTTTTGAGAAACAGGGAGCGCAGGGAGGCCATGCCCATCGGACTGAAGCGGTGGTTGAAGCGGTCGAAGCGGTGGAACGTGGCCTTGCCGGCGTGCACCTGCAGCGCGGCAACGGGCATCTCGGCAAGCAGGTGCGCCACCCGACCCACCTTCGCGCTGGCTGCCGCCACAACTTTGTCGCTTTCCACGGCAAAGCCCTGTGCGGCGCGGCGCACGGCGGTGCTGTTGTCCCCCTGAGCGACTGCCGACAATTTCGGCGTCAGCTGCTCCCCCAGAATTTCATCGAAGAACTCCACGAGGGTGATCGGGGCACCAGTCCTGGAATCCACGCCGACGACGTCGTCCGGGTGGTCGCGGATTTTGCGCTGCATAAACTGCAGCAGCGACTTCGCCGTCATGCCGCTCGCCATATGGCAGTGCACGTCCACCTTCACGCAGTTGTGCGCGTCACCACGCGCCGTCTGCACCACACAACGGCGCGACATGGCGGCAGCCCGCGCGCGTGCCTCGGCGCTGTCCCCCTCCGTGTTCTCAGCTGCTGTTGCTGTCGCCGCCGTGATCGTGTAGTCCTCCTCGTCATCGTTCGTCAGCGCCACGTGCAGCTTGTACTTTGACTCGAGCATGTCAAGCCGTTTACTGGCGTACTTGGCGACGGTGGGGTCGGCGCTGGCGAGGCGGCGCAGCATGCGTGTGTCCTTCTGGAACTGCACCCACGTCGGCAACGCTGACGGAGACGACGCAGACGCACTGCCGGCGTGGCTGCTGTGCTGTTTTGGCCGTCTCTCTTCCAAGTTCAGCACACCATCACGCCACTTCAGCACCAACGCCTCCGGCGAGTGGCTCTGGCTGTCCTTCTTCCTGTCGGGGCCGTAGGGGCTTCCCGTCTGCATGCGTTGCGCATACTCGGGGCGCATGACGAACTGCTGGTAGGCCTCTCGCGTTGCCATGGCCACCATCAAGCGCTTCGCTGCTGCGCTAGGCCCCACCCGGTCAGGTCCAGAGATAAGGATGCGCGGGTACTGCATGGCGCCCTCATGCGCCTGGTAGCCGGGTAGGCGCACAAGGAGAGCAGGGTCGTGTTCGAGCTCCAGCGCACGGGTGCTGGCGCTGATGGTGCGGCGGTACACGGCGGCGGAAGGATCGCTGCCATCGTCGGCGGCAGATGGCAGAAACAGAACGGCACGGAGGCGCGCCTCGTCACGCCTGCTGTACACCGCCCGCCGCCGTGCTGTCGTCGTCGCGACGCCGCCGCCGCTGTTGTTGCTGCCCTCACGCACCGCGGCGAAGAGCACGTCGAGCTCGTGCTCCAGCGCGCAGGCGCGGTGGTGCAGCCGCAGGGGGCTCACTTGGGTGGCAGAGAACTGGCTGTACCGCGCCTGCGCGTGCGGCCAGGCGTACCCGAAGAGATGCCGCTGCTCTACCCGCGTAAAACACCCGCTGCTCGCCTCGAGGGAGCGCAGACACATCTCCGTTACATCGGCATTTGCCAGCCCGCGCTGCTTTGCCAGCTCCTTCAGCTCCTCGCTCAACGCGTCGTTTGTCGTGTCGTAGAAGAGGGGGTCGAGCGTGGCGACGCTGACGTGCAAGCCGGCCTGCACCGCAAGCGGAACGGCCGTTGTGTTGAGCGTGTGCTTGACCGAGGCGCTGCTGCAGCGGTTGCGGGATGGGGTAAGAATGATGTGGCGCTGGGAGAGCATGAACAGGTACGTGAGTGGGCTCCACTCGAACGCCGCGGACGGGTTCACAACCGCGTCGGCGAGCAGGAGACCGAGGACACTCTCGCCAAAGAGGGTGCGGCTGTTGGCGCCGCCGTGGAGAGTAAGCGTGAAGGCGGGCCGGATGTTCCAAGCCGGCATCGCCGCTCCCGCCGCCTCGCACGCGGCGACGGCACCGGTTGTCCGCTTCTCCTGCTCACCGGAGGCGAACACAAAAGCGTTCACGAGCTGCACATTGCGCCAGATGTGATACACAAAGAAGGCGTCCGGCGGGGTTAGCGATGCGGCAGCCGTGGCGCGCTCTGAGCCGCCGCTGTTGTTGCTGCTCGGCAGCGGGAACTGACAGCTTGGGTTGCTGGTCGGCGGCATCTCCTGCACTGCTGCGGCGTTGGTGAGGCTTACCGAGAAGCCCGTTGTCCGGCGCAGCAGTGCCTGCATCTCTGCCACGCGGCGCTCCGTAGAGGGTCCAGGGGCGTCTGCGCCGCTGCCTACTGTTCCAGCAGCAGCACCAGCAGCGGCGAGGTAGGCCTCCCAGATGGGGCTGAAGATGTTGTGCAGGACATCCCCAAAGAACAGCGACCGCGACGCACGAGAGGAGGATTCGGATGAAGACCCATGACCCTCCACGACCGTGGCATGCTGCGAATGGTGCCGCCGTTGCTGCTGCGCTGCCTCCGTGCCGGCGATGTAGGCATCTTGCACCACATGAAATCGGAAGAACAGACCCGGGCACGACTGCAGCAGTCCACTCATCGCGCACCACCGTGCCAGCCGTGGTAGCTCCTCCACATCCTTGCCGGACACGGTTAGCTCCAGCTCCAGACGGTCGTAACACGTGCCGGAGGTGAGGACACGCGTGAGGATTGGCTGCAGGAGAAGCGCCAGCAGCTCGCCCTCTCCATCGGCACCGCCAGAAGTGCTCAGCAGGGGCCGGAGAAGCCGACTGGAGTGAGCAGCACGGGGATTATCACCCGAGTCTGCGAGCTGCTGCAGGCTAAGCCATCGGTCCGGAGAGTCAGCGGCATAGCTCGGGCGCAGGCAGAGCCCCTCCTCCGTCAGCACTCGCTCCGACTTGGCCACGCTACTGCCAAAGAAGCGCCGCACCGCCTCCTTGATGGAGATGTGCGACACTGTGTCCGACGCAGTGCTGCTGTCACTGTCGTCAGATGTCACTCCTTTTGCGCGCGCCTCGCCGATGATGTCCTCGGTGTACAGCGGGTAGCTTGGCCGATCCCGGCGCAGCTCTTCGATGAACTTGACCACCGATGCAGCGCTCACACACGTCTCGACGCGACGCAGGTCGCACTTGGGCGCGCGCTTGATGTCGCCGCCGCCAAAGGTGGGGTGGTACGCATCCTCGCGACCGCCGTTGTAGGCGCGGTAGAGGCTGAAGCGGCTCTGCAGCACCTTGATTCGCGGCTCGCATGCGCTGAAGACTTCACCGTTGCTGATGAGGCCACTGAGACGGTCGAGGCGGTCGAGGAAGGCTTTGTAGCTGAACAGCGGATGCCAGCGAAGCTCCCCCGCTAGCGGGATGACGGCGTCGCCCGGGGACGGAGAGGCGGCGGCCTCGGCCGGCGGGGAGGAGGGTAGCTGCGGTTGCGGCGGCACGGCTACCTCCCGGGATCCGGCCCTCCAGACAGCCGAAGGGACGAGCAAGCCGTCCAGCTCTGCAACGGCGACTAAAGATGGCGTCATCGGTGCTGCTGCTGCTGCTGCTGTTTCGGGGGCCGGTGTGCAGCCTTGGAGGAAGTCGACCAGCGCTTTCAAGAGCGGCGCTGCTGCCGCCGCATGCGCGGCGTGCTCTCGGTGCATGTGCTTGTCAGTGAAGGTGGAGACGAGCTGATCCATCGCGCTGCTGTGTTCTGCTTCGCGCAGGTGCAGCCCCAGCCGCGTCGCCGCGGAGATGGACTGCACGTCGCCGATGATCTGCAGCGCCTCCAGCAATAGCGGCGCACCCTTGTGAAGGGCTGCATCGCCGGCGTCATTGTGGAGGAGGATGTCGTGCCACTGCTGCTCCATCTGTGAAGGACGCCCCCAAAGGTGGATGGGTGGTGGTGGTGGTGGTGGTGGCGTGGCGTAGAGCGAGCGATGGTGGCCGCGTGCCTTGTGGTGGGCGTGTCGCGATGGAGATGCCCTTGTGAGAGCGGCGCTGAGGAAAGACGGAGAAGGCAAGGCAACAGAATCAAAGGAAGGACGGGCTGACGTGTTACACATCGTTCCGCGGCCGATGCGCACGCGTCGGGTTGGGCAGTTAAATTCTGCGCCCGTGAAGGGCGGAGAGACGCACAAAAATCGTGGACGCGCTTTGCGGACAACCGCCGCCGCCGCAGCTTCGCATGCATGCGCACAGCGATACACGCACGGCACGGAGGGACCTTCAGCGCGCCGCAAACGGCGGTGGCATCTCTCGAGAGGGGGTTTGAACTTCGCTTTAGCGGGGCACGTGAGAGGAGCACTAGAGTTCGCGAGGAGCGGGGGCATGCGACAGCAGTCCACCCCTTCAGCTGTTGAGGGATCCAGCGAGTGCACGGTATCTTGCTGGCCACTGCTGCCCGATGACACGAGGGGGGTTCATCCTCGCGGACAGCACGGACAGCGGTGCGAGTGGGCACTGGGACTGCGCAAAGGCCGCGCGTGCGTGCGCGTCTGTAGAGAGCAGGAGGACGTTAGTTGAACAGCGCAACCACACCGTGCAAGCCCACCTCGACGCACACGACACACACACCCACACCCACAGGCAGCCACTGCTTAGAACTCGACCTTAAAGAGAGTTAATCGTAGGAGTGTACAAGGCGACCAGGGCACGACGGCCTTCAGCGCCGTCCTTGCGCTGCGCACACACACGCTCGAGAGAGGGGGCGAGGCACATCTGGCGGGGCTACGCGAAGAGCGGGAACTCGTGCTTCATGTCCACGCCCTTGCGCTCCGCGACTTCCCTTCGCCGATTGCGCTGGTACGTCGCCATCACGCGGTCACGCAGTGCTTTAAACTCCTCTTCCTTGCTCATGCGCGCTGCTGTGCCGTCTGCGCGTGTCGTCTGCGTGATAGCAGGCGCGAGTCCAAGTCGAGCAAGGCGTTTCTGCTGCGCCAGCCGACCGCCACCGGCGAGAAGGCGGTGCCGCTCGGTGGCGGCATCACCGCCGCGGACGTGATGGTCTTCCTCACGCTCCAGCGCCTTTGCCAGCCGCGACACGGCAGCGTTGCGGTTCGGCACAACGTCGAACACAGGTGGGGCCTCCACCCGCTCACCGTAGCGCACAACATCGACCAGCTCGTAAAAGTCCTGCGGCTTCCGCTCCACGCTGCGTTTTTCGACGCGGCTCGCGGCCGCCTCTGCTGCCTGGCCCTCGACGTCGGGGTTGAAAGTGATGCGCTTGCGCTGCCGCTGCGGCGCCGTCTCTTCGGCGCCTTCGCCGTTGGCGTGGTCGTCGTTGCCATTCGCGTCCTCGCCCGCGTTAGATGATGTGACGCGGCGACGCTTGCGTGCTCCACCATTGCCACTGTGGCGGCGCGGCTCGGTGGCGGCGGCCTCCGCCGCCGTGCTCTGAGACGCCTTCTCTTCTTCGTCTTTCTTCATGCTCCGCAGCTTGCGCTCGAAGGCGAGGTTCACGCGCTCGCGTACATCATCGGCAGCCTCCGCCTCCTCACCGTCACCGCCTTTGCCCTTCTTGCGGGCCCGTTTACCGCCGCCATTGGCGGTCTTGGCGTACTTTTCGAGCTCCTCTTCCATTGCCTGCATTTGCGCCGCGACACGGGCCCGGCGCGCCTCCTGCTTACGCTTGTGCTTCCGCTCCTTTTTCAGGGCGATGATCTCTTCGACGGAGCGCGGTTCAACACTGACGCTGTCCTTGTCCGTGGCGGCGGTCAATCGGCCATGGCGGCTGCTCGGCGGCTGCAGGACTGTGCCGACGGAGGCGCTGAGCTCCTCATTCAGAGAGGCAAACTCCGCGTGCTTCTTTGGCTTCTTTGGCGTCGATGCGGCGGGTGTCGTGACAGCCGTCGCCGCAGCAGTCCTCGTTGCTCCATCCTCTGCCGCCCCCTGTTCCTCCTTCGACTTGCCCCCGCTGCCGCTGCTGGCGGCAGTTGGGTGCGCTTCCGCGCCGTGCACCTGCCGCTCCTTCTCCAGCGCGGCGCGCCTTGCCTGCTGCCGGGAGCGCTTCTCCTGCAGATACTCGAAGATGTGACGCTGGCTGTGCGGGATACTGTCGAGGCTGCCCATTGTGTGTGCCGTCGGCACCTGATTCGCCATCTTTGCCCGCTTCTGCTCTCGTTGGAACGGTGAGAGCTTGGCGTTCTTGTTCCGCTTGTGCGTGTGCGACTTGTGCCGCGGCACGCGATCACGACGGGCCATGATGCGGAGGAACGCGCCCACACACACACACACACACACACAGACAAAGGCGCAAAGGGCGCAAGGTAATGAGAGATGCACACGTATGTATGCGTGTGTGCGCGCTGTGCTGCAGGTTTGATGATAATACTTGGAGGCGAAGATCGCGCCGATGCGAGCAGAGATGGGGTTGGACGGATATGGTCGGTCACACAGTGAAGGTGTGCCATCGCGAAAGGAGAGGGAGGGGGAGAGGAGTTGCGAAGCGAAACAACTCAAGGGCAGCAGCAGCAGCAGCGAGGATGCCGTGAAAAGGCATCTGCTTGCATGCTTGTGTGTGATGTGTGTGTGTCCTGGAAGACGCCGGCGCGGTCCCTGTTGCACAACGAGGCCTCTCTTGCACACACACACACACACACGCGCATCACCGCTCACCACCCCACAAGTGCGGATGTGCGTGTAAGCGCGCTGCTTATCCGACGTTGGTTTTTTTGTTTCCTTCATCTTCTGTGCAGCGTTGGATCTTAGTGAGGGTGTGCCAATCGAGGGCGTGCGCACGTCCTCCACAGCGCGCAACGGTCGGCACGACTGCGAAGTGCACAGTGACCGACAACACTCCGGCACGTCACGCGCCATGCACAGAAAGAGGATGCGAGAATGGAGCACACACACACACACACACACGCACGCACACTCGACCCCTACGCCATTACTGAGTTAACCGGGTCGAATCATGGATGCCGCACACACATCAACAGAGCAGAAGGCAGACCTTTCCAGCCTCACATGCACGCACACTCAGGGTGCACCAGCCCACATGCGAGTCGATGAGGAGGCAACGCTGCCGACTCGTGTCTTACTCGTTCACGCTCTCGTTCTCCTGCGCGCGCACATACTCGGCGTTAGTGCGGGAGAGCGGGTCGGAGAAGATCAGCGACACACGCAGGCCAGGCTCCAACTCGAACTGGTCCAGCAGCTGCTTCGCCTTGAAGAGCGACTCGGCGTCGCGGAAGACAACGCGGAGGTGCCGCTCATAGAGAATCCAGCAGGACAGGAAGCCGGGAAGGTCGCGCAGACGGCCGCGCACGCGCTGCAGCGGTACCCGCGACGAGAGCGCCGCCACCGCCGTCACAAAGTCTTTCTGGCGACGCGGGAACTGCGTAATGATCGTGGCCGACTTCGACTTTGTCAGCTGCCTGGAACGTCTGCCACTGTTGTTGGCCCTTTGATCAACGTTGTTCTCCGTCGTCGTACCACGCTCGTGTGCCGTGGCGTCATCCTTTTCTATGCCCTCCTCGTCGTCACCTGGTGCCTCCGTCTTGACTCGCTGCAGAGACGGGGCGTCAGCGTTGCTGTCCCCTTCGTCGACGCGCTGCCGCTTCTCACGGGAAGCAGGCGCCGTCACCGGAGTGGCGGCGCTGCCTTGCCTGTCCGCGTCGACGCCGTCTGCGTCCCCATTTGCCTCCTCGCTCTTAACACCGGTGACATCGGTGCCGTCCGCATTGCTGGGCGCCGAACCTTTATCGATGCGCACCAGTACTTCGTCTGCTTTTCGCCCAGGCAAGTGCACGCTCACGGGCAGGTGCTCCTCGAAGTAGCGCTGCTGGCGCAGCCGCAGGGCCAGCTGCTCGACTGCGCCAACGCTGGCCAACGCCGTTGCCTCCGAGACGTCCTCGGCTGGCGCAGACGTGTCTTGTTGCGCCAGCTTCGCTGACGAGGAGACTGTCGGCGCCGCCGTTGACTTGGCGTCTGCCGCAGGCGTTGACGGCCGCCGAGGGGCTTTGGTCAGCTGCATGGGTGCAAAGTCGGCGTTGGCCGGCCCGTAGAGGCTGATCTCGGCGGAGCGGGTCTCGGTGCGGCAGCGGACAGCGTAGCTGCAGCCACGCACCGCACCGATCAGGCGCCGCGACTGTGGCCCGCCCTCGCGAACAAGGCGCTCCACATCCAGCGTTTCCTCGTAGTCGCTGCGCAGGCCACAGTAGTAGGGCAGACAGGCTCTGTGCAGCTTGCCAAAGTCGTTCTCAACGTTCGTTATAATGACAGTGTACGTGACCTTGTCGGACTTCGTGACCGGCGCCCCCGCGCCTACTCTTTCCGTCTTGCCCTTCGCGTGCACGGGTGCGCGGGGCCCCTCGGGCCGCTTCCCGCCAGCCCCCGCGCTGCCGCTGGTGTTGGCCCTCGCAGGATGTGCGGTGTGTGACGTCGAAGGCGTGCCGCCCGGCTTCGTCGAGGCGCTGCCCTTCATTGCGGGGGTGGGAGTGCACGACAAGGGAAGAGGGCGGCGTTGGCAACAGATGAGCGGTGGGAGGGTGGTGTGTGTGTGTGTGTGTGGAGGAGGGGCGATCAGCTCTTACCAAATCGGCTTGATGTGCGCACCACGTGCGTGCATGCATGCGATGACGCGTGTGTGGGATTTCCGGTGAGGGCACCACGCGGCAGCGCGGGAGGAAGGGATGGAGAACGGGGAGTGCAGAAGAGTCCAAGCAACATGCACGCGGAGGGGCGGTGACGATCTGGTACGGGGTGAGTAGGCTGGTGGCAGCAGCGGGAGGAGGACCAGGATGGGCGGGTCGGGCATGTGACAGCGACAAGAGCAGCAAAAAAAAATATATATATATCCCCGTAAGCCGAGGCCTACGCAGACACCCAGAGACCCGGCCTCAGATGCAGACACGCGCAAGAGGCGTTGTGGCACGCGAGTCAGCGAGCGCAGATGCGTCAGGAGCAGCAGTAAACGACAACGGAGTGGGTACAGGCAGGCAGGCAGGCACTCAACAGGAGTGGTGGTGGAGAGGAGCCTGTGCACGCGCACACGCCGAGAGAATGGTCCGCAGAGCCTGAGAGGGTGTGGGTGGGTGGGTGGTGGTGGTGGTATAGACTAGCAGCCAGGGACTGCGGTATGAGGGACAAAACATTCGACAGACGTGCACGTTGTCGCGCATCCTCCACGTCGCAGCTTCCATCGCTTGCCCTTGTCGCCCTCCGCCCCCTTCCCTACCTCCCATTCGCTTCACACCCCGCCTGCTTCCATCTACTTTATATTGCAGCACTGTCTCATACTTTTTCGAAACGGTACCTGAGCTTCGACAGGGCCACCAAGTTGTCGCGGGTGTCGAGCATCGAGCGCACCAGCAGCCCAATGCCAAGGTGGAAGAGTGGCTGCCACACAGCCAGCACGTACTCGAGCGCCGCGTTGGTGATTTTCTGCAGCGACAGCACTGACGGCGGCTGCAGCCCAAGATCTGCGTAGGCTCTCTGTGTGGCACGCTGGCGATGCACCAAGGCGGTCACCCAGAACAGCGAGCCAAGGCCTGCGAGGGCTGCTGCGGCGTACAGGGCAACCGCCGGATCCTCTTTGACACGCCGGCGCAGGTGGCGGAGGGTGCGCTGCGGCTTCGCAGGCGGCGCTGCAGTCGAAAATCTCTCCTCGGGGAGACGCCTATGCAGGTCCAGGGGCTCCGTCCGTGTGAGGTCCTCGACGTTTACGGTAAGTCGGCGACACGCCACGTAGCAGCTGTACCCCGCCCACAACAGCAGCGCAATGCTGTAGAGCACCACCATGGCGGAGAGGAGTGTCATCGCTCCCCCAGATCGCACGCCGACCACGCCGGCCGTGCGGCGGTTCATGTACTCATGCACGTACTTGCGCTGTGCGGCACGCTGCTCCGCGTCCAGCGCCGCCAGCGCTTCGAGAGGAGCTTGTGACGGTGCTGTCAGCTCCAGTGCAGCTGTCGCTGGCTCCGGTGAGCCTTGCTTGTGTAGCTGGGCTAGCTGCACGAGACTCGTGGTCGCTGCCATGTCGACAGACAGGTCGATCAGCAGGGAGCCGCTCAGGAGGAGGAGTGTGTACACCAACGCCAGCATCGCCTGGAGGCAGACAATAACCTTTAATAGTTGCGCACTGCCCCGCAGGGAGCGGGCAAAGTAGGCGATGACCTCCTCCTGCTCACTCGTGCTCAGCACGTCATTGCAGTTGATGAGTGCCTTGGCTTGCTGATCCCTGTCGGTGAAGTGATGCTGGCATTGTCGGTAGCGCATGACTCTCAGAGAAATGGTGAAGGGGATGGCGCGACGAAATCCGCGACAGCGCCCCCTCCTCCTCTTCTTGGCGATTTCTGTTGAGCTACACAACAGCACTCGTGATGCGCGCCGTATGCGCGTGCGTGCGTGCCACGGTGCGCCTCCACACACCTCTCCTCCCCCTCCCTAAGCGAAAGACAAGCACGCAAGTGCACCCGGGGGCTTCTTTGATGGAGGCAGGAGGGCCAAAGACACGGTGTGCAGAACGTTAGGGAAGAGAGACTCGAGTTTGTGCAGAGAGAGAGAAGTAGCTGAGGGTAGGAGGACAGTGCGGGGAAGAGAGGGAGAGATTGTCAGCGGTGAGGCGGTAGTGCGCGCGTGTCTACGTGCTTGCATGCAGACGACTGAGACTCGCACGCAGACTCGCGAATTGTCCCCCTCAGTCTTGCTTTTCATGACACACCCCACACGTTGTCAATGTGAGGGCGGTGGCTCCCCCTGTAGGTAACCACCAAAGAGGCGCTCTGCGACGGCCACGGGGGCGGGAGGGGGGAGGGGGAGGGAGGGAAGCCCCATCCTCCTTCCCCCTCAGTCGCACAAACACCCTCGCACTTTCACAGTGGCCATAACGCAACTGTGTGCGTGAATGCCGCTTGCTTGCCTGGGTAATGTGTTCGTGTAACTTTCTCGCTCATGTGTGCGCCTGCTTGCTGAACGTCAACTGCGTGCTGACCCACGACGCACACACCTTTGTCTTTTGCAGGAGGGGGAGGTAGGAAGAGAAAGCAAAGGCCAGCAGCGAAGAGAAGTCTGCCTGTCTGTGGAGGGAGAGGGGGAAAGTTGTTGTCGTCGTTGTCGCGGTGGTGTGGATGGTGGTATACTACGCCCTCCGTATCACCACCCTCACTCTCCCCCATTCAGCCATGCGGCGGAACTTCTACTGGGCTCCCCCTCATTATCATCGCTATCGTAGGGGGGGGGGAACTGGCTCAGAGGAGCATACTATAAAATTGGGACCAAGGACATGGTTATAATCGAGGTGGCGCTCAAGAAATGACGCCGAGCTCATGGAGCTTTCTGTGGAGTTTGCCGGGGGTAGCGGTTGCGACGCCTGTGGCGACCTGTGACACGCCGTGGTGTTGCCGCTGCACCTCCGTGTCATCCATCACCGTAACCGAGCGCACCAACGCCGCCACCGCTCGCTGTGAAACTGCGCGGGATGGACGATGCCTATGAGATGGGGCGTGCCGTTCCCTCACTGCGGCGGGTGGCCGTGTAGCCAGCCACCTCTCCTGCCATAGTAGAACTGGCCCGCAGGACATCTGTGGACACCACTGCACGTGTGGGCTCCTGACGATAGTGAGACCTGGCGGATGAAGCGTTCCTCCTGTGCAGCCACAGCTGATGCACCTTGGAGCCCGAACACCCAGTTGGGATGGGAAAGGCCCGCGGTGTTAGGCACCAGTCAAACCAGAACCCGACGCAACCCAGCGACCTGATCAGCCACACCAGCGTCTGTGCGGCAAGGTATGCGGCACGCCACACAGCGCCGACGCACGAGCGCGCGGGGGAGTTCCTCACGAAACGGTGATACTGCAGTCGATGCAGCTGCTGTAGAAGGGCTGATGACGAGGAAGTGGCAGGATGTCTTGCAGGACTGTAGCCACGGCGGCTCACGGCTCTCTCCCCTTCCGATTCGCCAGCGACCTTGTCCTTGGCGTCGCGGTCACCTGCGGCAACGCCACCTGCCAGCCACCGCAGCCACTGCGCCAGCGATGAATACCACACGGCGCAGTAGAGCGTGCCCCACCACTGCGTCTCCACCGAGTAGGTCCGTGCCGCACCGCCATTGTCTGACAGCGCCGCGACCAGCACATCTGCACGCACTTGCCAGCACAACCACCGCAGCAGCAGCGCGGCGAGGAGGAACTGGCCCAGGCGCACAACAGGGAAGAAGGCGCCCATCGCTTCCTGGATAGAGCCCTCCGTGGACTTTTGGCAGTCCATTCGGGTCAGCGTGGGGATGTCGATGAGGCCAGTGGCTATCACACGACCGACCCCGTCCTGCACGCTGAGCTCCTGAGTACCACCGCGCGTGGCCGTCCCTGGCGCGGCAGCAGCTGAGGTGACGTTCAGCCAGTCATCCGCCGCCGACGTGGTGTTGCCGAGCTCGCGCAACCCGCCTGCACCGGTACCCTTGTCCTGTACGCTGGACGACGACGACCACCACAGCTGCATCCGCCGCGCCAGCGTCCAGACCCAGTACATATGCGGGTGCACGAAGAACCAGGTCTGCTGTGTGACGCGGTTGAAGTCCTCGAGGTTGTACGCAACGCGCACGTGGGGGTTGAGCAGGATAATCGGCGCTCGCTTGTCCTGCAGGAGGGCAGCGTGCATTACATCTTGGCAGATCAGGAGGCACTCCGAAGCGAGACAGACTTCATCACGCACCAGCGCGTGCCCAGCGACGGTGGCGCCGTAGGATGGGGTGAAGGCGTGGCGAAACCGCACTGACGGGTGCCGCACACGGTAGTAGACGCTGTCCTCCACGCGCAGCGCCACCGGCGCGGCAGGCTCCACGTCGCCTTCGTTTTCTGCCTTAACGACTGATTCCTTGAGATGCATCAGGTCCGGCGCGGTGGCGAGGAAGGGCGTGCGGCTCTCAAGCTGTAGCCGCAGCTGCACCCAGTCCGCGCCGACCGCCGAAGATCGGCGCATCTCGTAGTCCACCGTCTGCAGGAGACTCTCGAAGCTGCTGCTGTTGTCGCACGTCTCTGGCTTGTAGAACGGAATGTCTGCCAGCCTCGCTATCTCGCGGCGCATCAAGCTCCACAACACACACACCGATTGCAGACGGCGGGCGAGCACGCGTGTATAGTAGTGCAACAGCGGTGTTGTGTTGAACAGGTCGTGCACGTCGCCGATACGGTCATAGACAGCACCCGAGGGACGCTGCAGCACATCAGGGGGGTGGGCAGCAGCCTCGCTGCGTGCGCTTTCGGCGGCGGGCGGAACAGACACTGTCGCCGACGGGGTCTGCGCTGTTGTCTCCACTGCGTCCCGGACTGGAAAGCCGAGGCGATGCGGTGGGGTCGGGGCGAGGAAGAAGCGGCCACGGATGGCAGCGACGCCGTTCCAACAGCACTTGACTGGGATGGCCGACGCCTCCGGGGCATGGCCGCCGGCGCGATCGTGCTTGAAGACGCGGTAGAATGCCTCTTGGGTGGCGTGGTCGTCTGAATAGGGCATCTGCCCCCCGAAGGGCTTGCCAAGTCGGTCGCGCGTGACCCATGTGTCATAGAAGGTTGCGTAAAAGTCCATACCACATGCCATGTCGAAGGTTGTGCCGGTCGCTGCCGACGTGGAATTCGACGGAGTCGTCGACGCTGTGCCCACCGGATGCCTCCGCCAATCGCCCTTGTAGTTCACACCAGCATCTGCAGGCTCACGGTTTGCCTTTGTGACGGAGGACACCCAGCCGTGTGGCCGCGTGTTCGCCTCTACCTGTGGCTCAGCGCGACTCTCCAGCAGCGCCGTGATATCCTGCGGACGGAAGATGACATCATTGAAAAAGAGCACAACAAGACCGTCGGCACTGGCCTGCACCTGCTGCCGCTGCTGCGACACTCCGAACACGCTCATGCCCTTCTCATAGAGTGGTTCGAGGGCTTTGTTCCGGATGCACGCCATCCACTCGATGCGCTCGTGGAAGGACTGACGCTCCACGTAGCCGAGACACGCGCCTTCCGTTGTTGCGTAGACGGTCCGAATTCCGGCAGCGTGCAGCCGCGGGATCAGCAGCGTGGTGATGAGCTCGGCTGTCCTATCGGGCGATATGTTGGAGTAGATGGAGACCACGACGGAGGTGGCGAGATCAAAGAAAGGCTTCACCTCTTCCTCCAGAAAGGCGATGAGCGCCTCCGTAAGGTCAGGCAGCACCTCCTCGTTCTTCCACAGGTTCAGGGCAACGTAGAAGTGATCCCAGCCGTGTGTCGGCGTGTGCGGGGTCGTGCGATGCGGCACTGCGTAGCGCACCTTGCCTTTTGGTATAGTGACCGTGATGGTGGGGCCAGCGTACGTGTCGCTGGCCGCTGCTGCTGTCCTCTGGTCGGCATTCTCGCCAGTGGACTCTATCTGGCCGATCACGTCTGCGTGCGGTGGCGGCGCTGCCTCACTGCGCTGCGTCGCGACTGGCGGAGGGACCAACGGGTACGGCACGAGCTGGACGTTGTTGGAGGTGAGAGAGAACGAGTCTGACGAGCCGTGAAAATGAAGAGCAAGGCGGCTTGGGTAGCGCACCTTCACGACGTCATCGGCGGCTCCAGAATCCTCCTCGTCGTCGTCGTCGTTGCCATAGCGATGCCCTCTGCCGCCACCAGTCAAGAGGCTAAACAGGAACTTGGCAGAGCGCCGCGTCTTCGACTTGTGCTGACGTTTGCGCACCGCCTCCGCACGCGCAGTCACCCTCTCGTTCTCCGTCAACGAGTCGACGAGTTTCGAGATTTGCTCGGCGCCGCTGCCCGGGCTGCGCCACAGCTGCAGCTGCGCAAACAAATCCTTCGACACCAGGGTACGGGCATCACGCACGTCACTGAGGTGTGGTGATACGTTGCGGCTGATGTACTCAGAGATGAAGATGTCCGGTACGTGCGGGATTTTGAGCTGGCCGAGTCCCAGCGGCGCGGCTTGCCAGTGCGCACGAGACGCAAAGAGGAGCGTCCCCACGCCGTGCGCCTCCGTCCGCATCTCCTGCATCTCACCGGCGCGCGAGTTCTCGACGTCATCGAGGACGTTGTCGTACAGGATGGCGATGATCAGCAGCAGCCCGAAGAGGGCGAGCAGGGCGGTATGGCGCAGCCGACTGTCATAATACATGGCTAGCGGAGGGGGAGTGGGGGGGAAGGGGAGGGGGAGAGGCGAAGGCAGCCAGCGGTGGCGCCACGCGAAAAAAACGAGGCCGGATCAAGGATAAAGGAGGGGGGGGGGATAACCACCCCAACGGAAAAGACGTCGACTTTACGATTAGGCACCCTCGGAGAGGCGCGTGAGGGCGTGCCACGCAGACACTTCCGTCACGATTACGAATTTTTGCGACGGAGCTGCACCGAAAAGTCTTTGGACGGATGAGTGGAGGGGCGAGGAGGAGGCGATGCCATTGTGGTGAGGAGCGAAACGACGTGATGCAGTGAAGAAGAGGGAGGGGGAGAGACAAGAGAGAGAGAGTGAGAGGTGAGTCGGGACAAGCTACAAAATCGTGTGCCTCTGCGTGCGTGCATGCGTCAGCCAGCGCGCACACACACACACACACACACTTGAGTGCGAGGACGCATGGCGGTAGGGAGCCTCAGGCAAAGAGGAGTGTACCACCAAACGTGCATCGGACATACCAAAACCCGTTGTGCCAAGCTCTTGCGCTGGACCACACATCCCACCAGCAGTCGAGTGCCGCCCACCGATAAGGCGCCTCGTGTCAGCGTCACAGTGGAAGCTGTTGTGGCGTTCGTATTGTCTGTCTCACAGTGCCTGTGCCTGTGTGCGCTTACGACGGCTTGCGCCGATGTCTGTCTGCCGTCGCTGCTGACGCCGGTAAAGGGCATACCCCCCCCCTCTTCGGAGACACAGGTCTTGCGAAATCGCTTCCCGCTGATGCTCTCTTCACCTCCGCACAGCCGTGCAGGAGGAGGAGAGAGGGTGGGGCGCAGATGTGAGAGTAGGCAGGCATACACATACACACACACACACGCATACACGCAGCGAGCCAGAGGGGTCGGAGGCCCATCTCGCGCGTCGTGTCCTGGCGCTGAGCAACCCCAATTGACAAGTCGCTATGCTGCGGCTGGACGTTGCGTTGCTTCGCTCACCTTCCCTTGCCGCTGCTTGCGTCCTTTGCCAGCTCAGATCACCACCGAGGCGGACAGAGACGCCTCACCATAACCCCCTTGACCGACGAGCGAGTCGGCCAGCACGACGTCCCCTTCGCCAACCCAACCGACAGCCCCGGTCACCAGCGATACGCGCGGTGACAGCAGAACCACCGCGGCGGTGTGCGGTGCGTGGCGGGCGAGGTCTGCGTAGATTGAACGCGAGGGAAACGAAGACGGCATCTCGTGAGGGTGATCCGACTGCTGCCGCTGCGGCTCTGAGTTCACTCCCGCCGCGGGTGATGCGGCATCCGAGGAACTGGCCACCCAATCAACACGCTTCGTCACGGCCGCGTACAAGTCGGGAGCACGCTGCAGGAATGCCAGCTGATCTGGCGTGTACAGCCGCTGCACCTCCTCGTGCGCGCGGGCGCAGAGACTCTGAAAGGCTACACACACGGCCCGAACGAACTCCACTTGGCCATCCGGTTCCCCTGCCACCCCACCGCCAGCGCTGCATTGCTGACGCGACGGGTGGGCGAGTTGGCGCAGCTGGTAGTGCTCCACAATGGCGGCTCGCACCTCTGCGGCACTCGATGACATGACAGAGGTGGTGCTCGAAGGGACACGCAGTACTCGCGCCACCTCATCGCCGTATGCCCACACCCACAACCTGCCGCTGCGCGCGCCCACCACAACGATCAACTCCCCCGCAATGCGGCTGCCGGCCTCTGCGTCAACACCGCTGCTAGACGTGATGACACGGCCGCCACCAATCTCGAAGACGTCCCCCGGGACAACACCGAACACCCGCGCACAAAGCGATGGGTGGGTAGAAAAGAGGCCCACTTCCGATGCGTGCGTGAAGAAGGCGAGGTCGCGCAGGATGTCGCCCGGCGCAAGCACCGGCGGTTCGACTGATGACAGTAGACTCTCAGCAAGTCCTGATGGACTGTGCTCCTCGCGCGACGGCTGCTGCCGCAGAGGATTCACCTTCGCCACCACTGCACCAACGCTGTGGGCGACTCGTGACAGCAGCGAGCTTGTGTGGCGACTGCTGCGCATCGTGGTACTATACGGAAGACACGCAGAGCGCACCTTTGCGGTCGTGCGGGTCGACTTCATGGGTGCCCCGTTCGAGGGTGGAGAGCTGGCAGCTGTCGGTAAGAGTGGGTGAGGAGGAGGGTGGTGGTGGTGTTGGGTGTTCGGTGGTTGGGTTGTGAGGGCGGAGGCAGAGAGCGAGAAAGATAGTGCAAGAGACAGTGAGCGCCCCCCCTTTCCCCCCTCCCTCCCTCTGCAGGTATAGGTAAGAGGTGACGACGGAGAGGAGAGGGGGGAGGGCGGTGCGGCCGTGGCGGACCACACCCCGGCTACACATCGAGCAAGCGCCACCGCCGCAACAACAGGGGCAGGCGCAGGTTATGCGGCCACGGGTCTTGTGCCACGGACCATGCGCCCATACGCACGCGCGCATGTGGAGGGGGTGGATGCGTGTCATGGCTGGTGCCGGACGATCATTTTCTTCTGCGTTGTTGTTCGAGCCGCTGACGTAGTAGCGGAAGCGCGAGAGCGCAAAGGGAGGAGGGGCGATGGCCATGACCCGAAATTGCCACCACATACGACACCGTTGCAGACATACTCCAGCCGCGCTCACGACAGCACACAGGCCGGCCGGCTCTTCCGCTCACTTGCGCCGGGTCAGAGGTGGCGAGATCGAGAAAACGCACAATGGGAGGGAGGAAGCGCCGCACCACCGCGACGCTCCGACACCGACGCCGTTGGCCAGCCGATTGCCTTTTCCCCACTTCTTCCTGCCTCACATGTGTGTGTGTGTCCCTCTCAGCAAGCAACATGAAGAGTAACTTGCTCCGGTCAACGAACTCGACTGAGGGCAGTCACGCGCGTTGGCCTCTCCAACGACCACCCCCGTGCACGGCACAACCACACGCTCATCACGACAGCTGCACTAACCATGATCTGGCCAAGCACCAGCGGATGCTGCAGCCACCGCAGGACGTTGAGCATGCCGCACAACGGCAGCAGACTCTCTATCAAGGAGGTATGCTGCGCTGGCGGCTGCAGGGTGGCAATGCCGCTCCGCCGGCCACTCGCGGGGCGTAGGGGGTGCGAGTATGGGTCGCCGGCGGCCCCGGTGCTTGACGGCGACGCATTACGGTCCTGCAGATGCGCACGCCAGTCTCCATGGTAGTTCACCTGCAAGGCGCGCATCACCTTTGCCGCGGCGCCCTCCTGACGGGCTGCGTAGTCGCGTTGAACGCGGGCCCCGTCCTCCGGACCTTCGACAAGGTACGACGCTTCATCGCGCTCTGTGCTTTCCGCCAACGAAGCCCACAACCGCCACACCACCTCGCCGACATGCGCGCGCTCCGGCGCCGTTCCCAGCACCTCGTCCAAGTTCGTTGTTTCGAGATCACCGTCAACGCTATCCACCCCTGCTTTGGGCTCGAGCACACTGTCTGCGCCAGGGGTGGCGTCCGCCGTGCACCGATGCGGTGGTGCTCGTGCCCATGCGCGCGCCTCACACTGGAGCTGCGCGGAGTCCCGCCAGCGGTGCAGGTTTCCAGTGTGCAGCCACAGAAGCAGCTCCTTCACCACTTCGACGCACACAGAGCTCTGCGCCGACTCTGATTGGAGCAGCCGTTGCCCGTCGGGAGTGCCTGCAAAACAGTCCCACGTCGCACAGGTCGGCACGGGTAACGATGGCGACGCGGATGGCGGGTAGAGAAGAGCTTCCAACTCATCCAGGGCGGCTTGCGCGTGCTGGTCCGAGGTCGACAAGCAGTCCGAGTCCGTGAAGATCGCTATGCGCCCAGGCCGGAAGCGGTTGGCGGACGCGGTGACAACGTCTGGGGAAGGTGGGGGAAGCGTAAGAAAGCCCAGCACACCATGCGTGAGGCTCTGCGCGGCTTCGCTTGCGCGCGTTTCTGCTGATGCCCGTGTGCTGACCTCGACCGCCTCCTGTCCGCCAATGTGGACGAGACGGCTGCCTCCGTTTGTGACAGGCACTTCTTCCCAGACGTCCTCAACCGCCGCCGCCGCCACGCCAACCGCTGCGCTCCCTGATCTCGCAGACACCGGCGCTGAGCCGCCTCTTGTACCAACGATGGTGCGCTTCACGAGGCGCCGCTGCTGCTGCACCCAGCTTGGCATGACGTTGCATAAGACAGCCTCACCCTCCTGCGTCGAAGGCACGGTTGAGGTGTTCGATGCGTAGGCGGTGCGGCAGGTGCCGTTACCACTTGAGTGAGCGTTGGGTTCACGCACCCTTTTACAAGCTCCGACCGCGGCAGCTCTCCCTGCCTGTCGCTGCACTGCTACTTGCGCAGGGAGACGCCATTGCAGCACACCGGCTGCGTTAAGCTGTCCAAGAGAGCGGAGAGCGACCACCTTTTCCGAGGTGGCGGTGCGGCCGCCACCATGCGTGGCGGATGCGTTGCCCTCAGGTTCGCTCCTCCCGGTCGGGGCGGCAGCGTCGACCACCAAAACGCCGTCTATCACGATGCTCTCGCTCAGCTCAAACGGCAACTCAGACGTTCCGTCTACAAGTCCCACGCTGCCCAGAGGGGCTGCACCATTGCAGTCGCTATTGTTCGTCGCACTGCCCGACGCGATCGTCACCTCTGACAGCCAACGGTTCCACGATGGCACGTGACTGGAGCCGGCGAGGCCGCAAGTAGAGCCATTTCCGAGGTGCCTAAGCGCCCGCAAGTCGCGCACAGCATCCCTGTCGCCGTCGACACCGGCTACCTCCTCCACCGCGTCGGTGCCGCCGACGCGGGAGGAGCGCTCTGCATCGGCCAAGTTTTCGTCGCGCGTCCAGTGCAGCTGCGCTGCCATATCGGCGCTGTACCAGTCCGTCACCAGAAGAACGTTGAGGCCGTCCGCTGAACGATCCGCGCCTCCGCCGAGCACCGCATGCGTTAGCAGGCGCCGCATACGGCGTGCCAGCGGTCGCTCCGGGTCGACGATGATGAGCGTGCCGACATGTGCCAGAGCATCTTCGGGTGCCCCCTGCGCAGTGTGGGAGACGTTGTGGGTGCGCTCTGCAGGGGGCCAGAGCGGTGAGCTACCGTTAGCTTCGATCAAGGTGGTTATCGTGCTCATGTGCAGCAGCGGGAACGTCGCCACTGCCATTCCAAGTGTGTGGCGCAGGTAGAGGAATAGGAGAGCGAGGTTTGTGTACGGGTGATCGCCGCCACCCGCCTCGGCGTAGGCGCGTTCGTGACGCTGGCCCTGTCGTCCACGCCGCAGTGCCGCGCCTACGCCGTCAGTGTCCGACTCGTGTGGGTCGTCGCCGGCGATGAACAAATTTGAGGTGGCCGTCGTAGGGTTGAACCAGTCGAGGCTCGTGTCCATCAGCACCCGCTGCACCCGGGGCGGCGGCTCCACGATGCGAACAGCGAACGGGACTGCCAGCGCGGGCTGCGAGGAGGAGCCCCCAGTGAAGATGTGCAGCGCGCCTTCCACGCTCAGCGCGCGAAACAGGTGAAAAAGCGGAACGCAACGGCCGTGACCTGCTGGCACCTGCGGACCCTCCCTTGTATGCTGTTCGTCATGGCCGTCGTTACCCTCAGCCGAGCTCCGGCCAGCCGCGGCGCCCTTCTCGCTGGCTGGCGATCTCTCGCCCTTCTTTCGCCACATCGCCACTGTCTCGCGCGCCACGTCGTAGCAAAGGTGCGCGTGTGCGGACGCGGGGGAGGAGACGGCGACGGAGAGACTGAAGGATGTCGGTGGCGGCGACAGCTGGGCTCCGACGTTAGCGCGCGTCGGCGATCTGCTCGCCACCACCGTGAGCTCGGTTGCCACGCGTAGAAGGTGGCGCATCCACCGTTGCTGCGTACTCCGCCGCTTCACAAATGAGCACACGCCTGCTTGTGTGTGTCGCGGCCCCAACACCGCAGCCGCCTCCCCGGCCACCTCCCCGTCAGTGCATGATGCATGCGGAGAGGCGCTCCGTGCCGTCAAGTTCAGAAGCCGCGTCGGGCTTGTCGAGCGCACACGGCGGCGGTCCTCCGCGTCCTCAAAGAGGAGGAGAGGGCAGGCGTCACTCTGGTGAGCGCTGTTCCGTGATGGATGACCTTCACGTGCACGCGCGCGCCCGCTTACCTTGGTGATTACATACGTAACGTGGGTATGCGTTGTTGACCCTCGACGTGCAGCTTCGCCACTTGCTGCAGTGGCCGCGTCACGCGCACCCTGATGCGCAGGGGCGGACGAAGAAGGGGGGCAGAGGTGGAGAGAAATGTTCAGTAGCACGGGTGTGGCGCCGGGGTAGACTGCTTGGTCGGAGAGGGGCCACCAGTACGCGGCGGGCGGTGCGGCGAGGGACATGCCGGGCAGACCTGGGAATGGCGAGTCGCCGTGTGCCTTCCCGTCAGGATCATGAGGAGGTTGACAGCTCTGCGAGGTGCGCATGTCATCACTGCTGCTGTCACGTGGAATCCCATAGCCGATGCGCACGGATGGTGGTATGGCGAAAGAGGCGCAGTTGCGCAACGCCTCCGGCGCATCGATGGCCGAGGACGCAGGTGCCTTCGCGACGATGGCGTGCAGGGCGCGGAGTGGCCGCACCTCGCCCGCTCCTTGCGAGAGAATGCTGACTCGCGACAGGCGAAGGTATCCAGCATAAAGTTTTAGCAGTGGCACACCAGCCAGCACTCGGCGAGGATGCTCCTCTGACGCCGTCGAGGAGGAGTTGCTGTGTAACGGCGTGGTGAGTGCGGCGTGAGGCCATGGCGGCAGTGATGCCGCGGCTTCTTCCAGAGGAACGGCCGTCCGCAAAATCGCCTCACGCACCCGCAGCGAGTTGGAAGCACGGGCAAGTCGACTCTGACGCACGTCGGCGAAAGAACCGCCTCCGGTGATGTTCGGTGCTGATGCTGCAGCGGACGTAGATGACCATGCCGCCTCGAGACAGAGCGCCACGACTCCGGCCACGAGAGGGGCGGCAATACTCGTCCCAGACGCGGAGCGTAGCTGCAGCGCAGGTGAAGCACTACGCGCCCGTCGCGCCGCCGCGGACAAGGTCGCCGCCGACACGCCTTGGACGGCCCACACGTGTTGGCCGAGAGCGACGAGATCCGGCTTTGCACGTCCTGCACCGAAGGGCAGCTCCCATGTGGTAGGACCACGCCCAGAGAAATGCGCAACGGACTTGTGACCCCCACCGGCGGCAAGGGAGCTCTCCAAGTTGCCGAGAGTGCGTGACGCCTGCGTTGTCTGTGCCGACCTGCCGTGCCCTTCTATCCTAAGGGCACCGACGGCCAACACGCCGGGCATGTCCGCTGGGCTTCGCACGCTGCCGAAGCGCACCCCGTCGTTGCCGGCGGCCGCCACGACGATGACGCCGTGCTCATGCATCAGCCGGTACAACCTGTCCTGCACCTGCGGGCTACTGTGGTAGTCGCTGCTGCCATAGGACAGGCTAATCACATCCACGGTCTCGTCGCGGCGGCGGATGCGCGCACTGGATGTGTTCCACGTGCTGTGTAGGCGCCCTGCTTCGCCGTCCTCAGCTTCACGCAGTAGCAGGTCGAGGGCGCGGGCGAGGTGGCGTTGGTTTGTGCGTCCTTGTCTGTCGAAGATACGCAACACGCGCACCGTGGAGTCAGGGGCGAGTCCGATGTAGTGGTCAGCGAAGGCGTGGTGTGCTTCTCTGTTGCGCCACGCAGTCTCCTCAAGTGGTTCTCTAGACGGCGGCGTCGACACAGAGAGCTGTCCTGCCAGCACGCTCACACTGCGCGTCCCGTGAGCGCAGCCGGCATCTTCGCACGCCACGCCGGGCACGACACTGGTGCAGGTAACGGAGTTACGGCTGTGCTTAGTGATGCCGGCACACAAACCGGTGTCGAGCAACGCCACGCGGACGCCACGGCCAGAGAAGCAGGCGAGGTGCTCTGCAGCATCCTCGGATGCGACGAGCTCCGTCAAGTTTCGGATGCAGCGCGTGCCATACTTACCAAGGTAGTACTCGCGGGGATGTATGCTGGGCCCTTCGGCGTGTGCATCTGTGGAACGGCGTGCAGCCTGCACAGTCAGCGGCCACGGCCTTTCCGCGACAGGGAACGACGGCAGCACCAGTAAGAGTGCGGCGAGAATATGAATGGTGAGCAGCCGCAGAGCAACTACCGCCTCCATCACTACCGCAATGGCAGCGTGCTTGTGGCCGCACACCCGCGCCCTCTCTGCCAGCAAAGTGTTGACACACCACCACCTTGGTCGCTGGGTGAGGGTGAGGGAGATGGAGAGGCGGTGGAGTGGCTACGCAGCGTAGTCGCGTTTAGGCCCACGCGCCTCCGTGTGCGCGCGCTTGCGTGGAGGGCTATACTGAGCAGGCCGATTGCGATGGTCAGAAGTACACGCCACACGCCGCGTCCTCTTCTGCTGGCGGAGGGAAAAAGAAGGGGAGGTGAGAGAGTCGGGGGAAAGGGGGGAGGAAGGGACACTGAGAAGGGTCGACGGCGTGCCTGTGCGCCGCCTGCCGCGCCTGAGGCGGGGAGGGGAGAGGCAACGGGGAACAGGGGCATGGGGGACCGAACGCTTGCTGCTGCGCAGGTCATCGTCTTCGGTGAACAGCTCGGCACGCACGAGGGCCGCGAGGGACAGCGGTGGGCTGCAGAGTAGCTTGAAGAGACAGACGTCAATGCCATTGAAGTTGCACGGCCGTGCGCTGGTAGGCGACGTCATCATGGCAGTGCGCAGCACCGTCGACGGTGGAAGGAAACGCGCAAGAGATGCGGAGCAGCAAGACAGCTGGCGAGGGACGAGAAACAACGAGCGCGCGGTTGCTGCATTCAAAGACACCAGCGGGGGCAGGAGCGAGTCTAGATCGGGAAGGACGAGAAGATGGAAGGGGGAGAGGGAGAGAGACAGGGAACCATATAATATGGAGAGAGAGCGAGTGCATCCATGTGCAGCCCTTTCATTCACGTGCAAGTGCGGTGAGCGGGTGTGTGGGAGGCGTAGAGCTGGGTGGGGATGCGAGTCGTCCACAGCACTCGCCGAACGTCGACGCGCACTGCTGCGAGCAAGCACCGAAAAAGGAAAGCCATGAAAACCCACGCCGTCCCCCCCCCCTGCCACAAGGGGGACGGCAGCACCATCGGCCAGCGGTGACGCGTTGGCATGGATCCCGGCGCTTCTTCTGCTTGCTGTCGTTGAGGGAAGGGAGGGGAAAGGGGTGGGGGCAAACGACGCCTGCAGTGCGGCTGGGCCAAGTCACACGTGATAACCCATGCGGGGAAGGCGTCAGTGTCCTCTTGGTGTGTTCGCGGAGCTGAGGGGCGTTTTGCGTGTTCGGTGCGCGTGAGATGGGCGCCTCTGCTTTTACATGAGAAAAAGGGAGCGTGGGCAAGACGCGGAGAGGGCGGCGGCGCGTGTGTGTGTCGGTCCCCGCTGTTACGGCGGCTGATATACAGAGGCGGAGGACAAGACATGGGCCTGCGCCGCATATACAGACACATCTCGCGCGCTAGGAAGGGCTCGAAATCATCGGCGGGTCCTGCGTGTTGTTTGTGAGCAGCCGCATCGCCAGCCACCGCAGCGGGTTCTCCGGCTTCTGCTTGGCCAGAGCCGCCAAGGTGGGCACCAGCGCCTGCTTCAGATTTGCCTGCACGTACTCCCGCGACACGGCTGACGTCGGCACATCCTCGGCTAGCATGCGAGGGAACAGCAACGCGACGGACTTCTTCGCGCCGTTTGCCGTCAGCGAGGTCCAGAGGGGCAGCTTGCGACCCTGCACATGATGCGCCCCCAGGAACGCGTCCAGCACATCGGCGTCCTCGCCGCACAGCTGTGTCTCGATGAAGGACTGCAGCAGCTCATGGCACTTTGTGCGAGCCAACACAAAAACATACGCCGTGCCTACCAGGTCATGCGCCGCCGGCAGCAGTGATGCGGGAAAGCCGGTTGACGTCCGCGCACCATCAGTCACCGTCTGTGCAGGAGGTACAAGGGGCCGGTCCAGCTCAATGGCCATCTTCTCCGCAATTTCGCAGTTCAACAGGCGCAGCTCCTCACGCACAACGATGAAGCCGGCATCGTAGAGCTTATACTTGAGGTACTGCACAAAGTCTTGCCTGCGAGCGAAGGCGGGCGTGACAATCAACAGTGCCTTGCTTACCGTTCCGCCGAGCGGGTGGGAGCAGGCGGTGTTGCTGTCCACAGCAGACGCCATTCGCCAAGGCCGTTCGAGAGGGAGGGGTGGCGTGTGTGTGTGTGGGGGGGGGAGTCTGTGTGTATGATGCCGTTGGCTCAAAGGGAAATCGGGGACTCCTATTTGGGTCGGAGACGGAGATCGAGAAACGGGCGGAAAGCGAAGGGGGGCCGGATTTCGGTTAAGCGCATCGGCGTGATCGAACGCCGGGCAGTACCATATCGTCATGCTCTTGAAGGCGGCGCCCAGCCGCGTCGAAGGCGCAGTCAGCCAAGAGCTTGTCGAGAGAAGCGGGGAAGGGGGAGAGGGGGGAGACGGAGTGCTGCTGGTCATTTGGGTCTGAGACACCCAGATGATCACGCCACTGCTCTCGATGCACGCTGTCCCTCTCTCTCCCTCTGTTGGTGGTATGGTGCTTTCGCACGTGCCCTTGGGTTTTCTTACGAGCTTTATCGATTTCTCCTTCACATTCGTGTGTGCCTGCCGTCCTCCTCGTCTGCCTCCGAGTCCCCTTTTCGTCATGGACGGGGCGCGGGCCGCGAGGGCGGAAGCGTGCGTCAGCGTGCGTGGATGGAGGTGATATGTGCGCCAGGGGACCCACTCTTGCCGCACATCTTTCCTCCTCTCGTACTCTCACCGGGCCAACAGCCACGAGCACCCTGACACCGTCACGTGCAAAACGGGGTGGCACATTGAGCGCCACGCATCCGCCTCCTCATCTCCATCGCCACGAAAGACGCGCACACGCGTACACACAACAGCAACACGAAGGGAAAGTGCCCCGTGCGCGAGGGGTCATCCGTGACATGAAATCCGGCAGCAGCTAGAAGCGGCAAAGTATTTCGTCCCCCCCTCTCCGCCACCACACTACACACACCGGCATCCACCACCACCACCACGCCTACAGAGATGCTCCAAGGACAGCAGGGACGGGGAAAAGATAAAGATTGCCGCTTCGATTAATAGCAAGAGGGCGAGCGAGCGATGGGCAGCGGCGGAGATGGATGAGGAGGTATACAGAGCTGATCAGGCGACGACAACGATGAGCCGGACAGACTGAAGGGGAGGGGAACACCCACGGATAGACCGGGAGATCCGGAGGCGTGGCAAGGGAGATGCGTATGACACGACAAAGGCACGCACAACCACATGCATGAATCACAACTCTAAAACTGCCGGGCCTTCTCCGCAGCGCGTCCCCTTCTCCGGATATACAACACTCCTTACACCCTCCGCTCGGCCACCACCACTCTGCCCTCGCAACCCCCCCTCCCGAGGGCATGGTGCAAAGCAGCAGCAGCAGCCGACGCAGACGCCGGCAGAGTAATGGCACCGACTCAGTCACCGGTGCACGGCCCCAGCCCCAAACACTGCCCACCCACCCGCTGAGCAGGTCGCCTCACAGCCGCTCCCGCTGTGCCGGCCGTCACGCGGTGCATCCACCCCGTCGGGGCGGCACTCGGCTTCCCCCCACCCCACACACCAGCGGTGGGCGCTGTGAGGGCCGGGGGTGGGATACGCATGGGTCGCGATGACATCTCGCCCATCATGTGGATGGCACAGACGTGTTCACCGTCGCCGGTCGCTCCGACGCCACGCCATCCAGGACATGACCGCCTACATTGGTAGTGATACATCGCACTGACCTCCCTTGCGTCGTAGGCACTGGACCCTGTCACCACCACTTGCCTTCCTCCATTCGAACTCGCACCGCACGTGTTTGTGCGCCCGCGTACATGCCCACACGAAAAGGGACGGAGGGGGGGGCAGCGACACTGCCGGCGGCTGAAGCCGCGCTTCTTCCTATAGATGGGTACCGCTAGCCGTTAGAAGTTAAAGATGTTATCGGCGGTGTAGCCGATGCGCTCCAGGTTCGGCTTGATCGCCATCTGCACCATCGGCGGTGGGCCGCACATGAGCGCCATGACCTTCTTGATCCCGGCGTTCTGCGGCACGCTGTCGTCGCCGAGCATGTCGGGCACGGGCAGGTGCTTGCGGAACATCTCCTCGCGGACGTAGCCAATGTCATATTTCCACTCTGGCGTCGCCTCGCGGTCGATGGTGTACCATACATGAAAGCGGGTGTCGTTGGCGACGGCCTCGTCGAGCTCCTTGCGCAGTAGAATGTCACGCTCCGTCTGGTTGCCATACACAAGGAACACCTTCGTCGGGTCCTCCTTATTCTTCTTGATGGCGTGGATGATCTGCAGGATCGGGGTGATGCCAGTGCCGCCGGCGATGGCCGCATAGGCGTCCACCTTCTCCGTGACGACGCCCTTGCCCGGCTTGTGGATGCGCGAGGTGCCGTTGCCCAGGTAGATGAACTTGCCCTGCGGCCCACGCATCTCTATCTTGTCGCCGAGCTTCATGTGGTACATGTGCTGCGACAGCCGGCCGCCATGCGGGAAGCTGGGGTGCACGTCGGCAAAGTACACCTTGATCATGAAGTCCACGTAGCCCTTCTCGTCGTCACTGGAGATGGGCGTGTAGGAGTGCGTAACTGTCTCCGTCTTTCCCGCCGTTGTGCAGTCGGCGCGGAGCACAATGTGCTGCCCGATCGGAAGTCCGAGCGTCTGCGCCTCGTTCTCGAGGGCAAAGCGGAAGATGAAGGTGTCATGGGTCACCTCCGTGCGCTTGATCAGCCTAAAATGTTTGAACATCGTCGGGTCCATCGCCACCTTCGTCGTGCGCGTAAACATAAACGCGAAGAAGGCCGCCATGCTGACGGCGATGATGACGAGAACGGCGACCATTTTCTCCTAGAAAAGTAATATGGCAGAGAGAGGGAGGGGGTGAGGGTGCCGTGGTGGTGGTGTGGGAAAGCGCCACGGACAGTCTGAGAGAATATAAAAAAGGCGGGGTGAGAAGGGACAGGCGATCCAAAGAGTTCACTAAGGAGGAGAGAAAACGGACGAGCAAAGTACCGACGTTGGTGGCCGCGACGACAATAGCAATGATGAGCGCGCCGAGGGGGAGGGGAGTTGGTGGCGTCGGATGTGATGGTGTGTGGTATGCGGTGAGGTGAGGGGCGATGGATTTGATGAGAAGGAATTGGAAGAAATAAAGATAGTTCTTTTGAAGATGGCACGCGGGGTGGTGGTGCGCATCAAGAGTGGCAGTGTGTGTGTGTGTGATTCATGTTTGGTGATGACACACACACACACACACACATACACACACACGCGTACGTACGCTCAGTTCCCCAGAAGCCACGGAGGTCTCTCTCTCTCGTGGCCGTCGTCAGTTGCTGTCCACACATGACAGAACACCGTCTGTTTCTTCTTTTCCTTTGGCTTACATGTTATTGGCCAAGCCAGTGGTTACTACCGTTGAGTGTCAAGTCCCGGAAGGCGCGGGAGGTGTGTCGTCCACAACAAACGACAAGGAATACCCCCCAAGCACCTCCCAGCCCCCCCCCCCAGCACAACAAATACCCGCGAATCAAACAGGTGCCTTTCACTGCCGAGACAGGGGAGGCGGAGCGCAGAGAGGATGCGCAGCGGGAGAGCGACAACCTCTCTACGCCCCAAAGAGGAGGCTCGTGCGAGGTGGTGGGGGTGGTGGTGGGGCGGGAGAGACCGGGCGACCAACGATGACGAACAGGATACGGGTTCGCAGCACCCCGCCGGTTACGGTTCCAGGCACGCGTCAAGAAAATACATGGTCGCATGCACACGTTACATGCACACACATACACATACACATCGATTAAAGGGAGGAGACAAGAGCACGAGGCCACATACGCATCCGGCACATGCGTGTCAGAGAACTCAATATATGTCTATATATATATATATATACAGATATATAGATATGTAAGACAGCGCAGAAGACACCACCCCCAAAGAGGGCTTACATCCATTATCCAGGAGTTTCAACACTCCCGCGCCGATGTGCCGCCTTCCAACCACTGCCGCCCCCCCAAAACCCTCTCAACCACTCCTCCACCCCACCTCCCTTGATCAACGTGGCCAAACATCGACCCCGGAACAGGGAGGGAGAGGGGAAGGGGCAGGAGGGGGGGGGCACATGAGTGCCTGCGCTACCACTTACGGATCTTTCCGAAAGACTTGATCAACCACGCTTAGAAGGCAGCCGGGCGGAGAAGGGGAGACGCTCCCCCCTTTAAAAAAAGGGATAATGGGGGAGGGGAAGAAGGGAAGAGTGTACGAGGAACGACAACGCGCGCCAGTGCGGCTTAAGATGAACACGGATTTATTATAGACAGTACGACCTTGGGCGGAGAAGTAGCATGTCCGCCGATGCGCATTTCTCCTTTTTCGTCTCGCGGGCGCCGACCCGGGCCCTGCCCGTGGCGGATTCAGAGAGGGGAGGGAAGAGAGGTGGGTGCATGATACGCGATAACAACGAGCGAAATAGACACGAGATGAGGGAGAGGGGGGAGGGGGGACCGCAGCACGAGGCAAGGCGGGCATTTGCCCGGGTGGGGCCTATCAAAAGGAGAGAGAATCAGGATGAGGGTGGAAAGGGGCCGGAAGCCACATTCAACGTCGGCTTCCGTCTGCGCCGGCGTCTCTCACCCTCTTCTGCGCTGTATGTCGGTTCGACCCACGACGAGTGTTATATCACGTGTAGGAACACACAGCAGCAACCAAAAATGAATGTATGGTGCAAGAGAAATGCACACGCGTTAGGGATGGCTTTCTGATCCCCGTGAGGGATTCGCGTATACGTGTGCGTGCATGTTTCCTGAGGAAGGCGGAGGAGGAGGAGAGGAGGGGTAAGAGGGGAAAGGGGAAGGGGGGGGGGGAGAAGGGGCATGGGAAGGAGGGGGCTGGCAAGAAGGAGAACGCCCGAAAGCAAAAAAAAATATCACCCACCCCCACACACACACATACACACACACACACACACATACAGACCCGCACCAACGAGAAGGAAATCAACGCACACTTTCGTGCGTGTAAGAGGGAGGGGAGAAGGGGGAGGGGGAGAAACGACAAGCGGCGGTCCAACGAAGAAGATACGAACGAATAGGACAGAGGAACAACAAAGGGGAGAGAGAGAGAAGGGAATAGATTTTTTTTTTGCTTCAGCCTGTGAACAGGGAGCAGCAGCACGAGCGGTGCCGCTTCGCAAAAACGCCGCACCCGCCCACATATACACATATATACACATATACATATATATATATACATATACATATATCTATACCGACCCACGTGTACGCGTACATTATTCGGGGACACACACACACCCACACATACATACACACACGCATACGCATATATACACAGAGAGAGAGAGACATCGACGCCGTGACGGCAGCACATACGTCTATGTATGCGCCGTACAGCATCGACGAAGACGGACAAGCAAGACATGCTGGAACAAAAGGGTGGAGGGTGGTGCATTGGGCGACGCACGCGAACGCAAGACGCCGGTGAGCTTACGCGAGTGGATGGCACTGGTGCGTACCGCGGAAAACTGCAGTTCCATCCAAAAAAAAGAGAGACAGAAGCAACAGCGAACACCAGAGGAGGGGGAGGCAGAACTACGTACGATGCAACTGCCTCAGTCCTGGCAAGGTGCTTTTACAGCTATGGTGTGTCATCGGAGAAGAGCTCGCGGATGCATGAGTCGATCTCGGAGCGCAGATGCGCGCCCTTCGACTCCCCGCTCAGCCCAGCAATGCCGTGCGCGGTGACAGCAGCATCAGCGGTGGATGGAGCCTTCATGGAGGCATCGCGTGGACCTCCGTTTGCCGCTGCTTCCACGGCAATCTTCGTCCCTGCCGCCTTTACGGCTGAGTCTGTGAACGCCATCGATGAGCTGCTCGCCGACGCCGCCGCAGCGGTCATCTGCGGCTTCCATAGAGGGGTGATCATGCTGGCTTTCAACAGCGAGGAGTCGCGCGGTGACGCCACTACCATTGACACTAAGCTTTGATCGTCACTGGTGGGGCACTTGGCGGCCTCGGCTGATGCACCCGACGATGCGGGCGGCGCAGGATGGGAGGTTTGCGTGCCGTCTCTGGCCAATTCTCTCGCCACGTCTGCCTTCGCGTCGTCGTCGTGCAGCGTCACTGTGGCCGAGGGTGTTGTTGCTTCGGAGTCTGTGCTACCGTTTCCGCAGCCCGAGAAAACTTCCTCACCAGCGGCGGCTGTCTGCGCCTCACCAGCATCCTCGTCAGAGTCCTCAGGAAAGCGGAAGGCGGCGGCAATGCAGTAGCCGTTCATGCTGTCCCACTTCGCCGAGTCGCCACACAGGTCGCTATGTAGTGTGCCGATGCTGCTTGTGAGCTGGTCTGAGGGGAGTAACGGCCGCTTCTGCTGCCCGGCGTGACTTGTGTCACCCGGTGTCGAAGTGTCGGCACCACTGCCGCCACGTTCCAAGGCGGCATGCGTCGCCGAGTCGACAGTCATTTCCTTGGTCGCAGCCGCCATCACCATGTCATCCGCCTCCATATCCTCGTCGAGGTCGTCCTCAGCACCGAAGGCGTGGACGTCGCCGGCGACGCCGTCGTCCTTCTCGTCCGTCTCGCGCTCGACGAACATGACTGTCCCATCGTCGCAGCGAAGGAAGGCGCCGCCGCCGACGTCGTCATTATATTTTCCACCCGCACACCCGGCAAGCTCACCCGCCGTCGTTGATGCCGCGCCGCTATGCACCGCACGAGAGGCGAAACCCATCTGGGGTCCTAGCTCCCACGCCTCCTCCACCGTATCGGCGTTAGAGAGCAAATAGACGTAGAGGGCGGCACGCACGCGGTGCCGCAGCAGCTCCCGGTAGCGCCGGCGCAGCGTCTCCTGCTGCGCCACCGTTAGTTGTGCCCAGGCGAGCTGCACGTCCGCGTTGTCGAAGAACGGAACGGCGATGTTCCCATTCACGGACGCCGGCACACTCACGCAGTTCTCGGCATAGTTCACTGCACATGAGACGGAGTGTCCTCCCGCCGCTGCGGCGGTGCCGGAGGCGTGGGTGAAGGCGGGTAGATCAGCGCCGAGGACCCGCTTGCGATACGACCCCATTATTAATGCGTCGAGGTAGTTCGGGAAGACCAGAGTCCTCTCGCTCGGGTGGGCCACCGGGAGCAGCTGCAACGTCGCGTCGACACATGCGCGTGCGACCGCCTCCGCAGATGCCGTGAGATATGACGAGACCGTGACGTGTGAGTGGTCCTCGTCAGCACCCGCGAGCGACGCTGTCTCTGCCCTAACAACGCCAGCGCCCACCGTCGCCACGCCAGCCGTCTGGGTCGGACTGAACCCAGACGGCATACACACAGGCGGTTTCGCCTTGCCACCTCGCGGTGGTGCCCTGGCGAATCCAGACTGCAAGACCAGACGCAGCGTGTCCATCTGCGAGCGACGCGTGCGCAGGCTGTGACCCGTGATGAAGCGCAGAAGCACACGCTTCTCCTTGAGGGGGAGTTCGTCAAGGACGCGCAGCACCGACTTGCGCGCGAAATGACGGTCGCCGCGAAGCTGCATTGCTGCCCCTCCCGCAGCGGTGCTGCCCCCGCCTTTTGCGTCGTCCTCCACGAGCAGCATGAAGGACCGCCTGAAGGTGAAGTCTTCGTCCAGGCGGTCGTAGGACCCGCAGAGCAGCTCGCGCACGGTGCGAGAGCTACACTGGGCGAAGAGTGGGGTGTCAAGCAGTGGTGTCTGACGCATGCCTTGCAGCACGGCGGCCCAGAAGGCGTGCCCGGCCACCGTGCCGTTACGTTGGACATTCCACATTATGGAGAGGCTGATGTCGATCAACTCCTTCTTGCGCTGGTGCTGACGCAGCGCAGCGCCGGGGCTGCCGCAGATAGACAGGTCATCTAGGATACCGCGCCCGACGGTGCGCTTGCCCGCGGCGCCGTTAGTCAAGGCGGCAGCCGCCTGCACCTCCCGCTGAGTTTCTTGGCGGAAGTGCAGCTCTCGCAGCCCCTGCAGCAGCTGCTCGCGCAGCTTCGAGTTCGTCCAGTCGGGCTGCAGCAGGGATATATCCGCAGTGGTGAGCTGCACCGCGTCGATGGGCAGCTCCAGCTGCACCGCAAGGCCCAAGATGCGGAAGGCCAGTGGCGGCAGAGGAAGGGTGAATATCGCATCATTTCCAGCGGACTGCCCGAGCAGCCAGCCCAGCAACACGGGCACCTGCAGCGCCATGGCTGGCGTCATCACGGACAGCCCAGCGGGCGTCCAAGAAAGCGGCGGGGTGACGGGGGCGGGAACGCCGGCGCTAGCGCTCTGACCAAACTCGGGGTTTGTCCATGCGCACTCACGGCTCACCTCACGCGTCAACGGTGCGCAGTGCCGGCGGTGGTGGAGGACACCCACGACACTCGGCGTGAGGACCGACACGGCCTCACCGGATGCAATGCTGTTTGGCGTGTCCAACACAACGAGAAACTCGCTGGGGTTCGCTGTCGCCAGGATCAGGCAAATGCGGCTGCGCTGCATCGCAGGGACATGCACGTCAGGCAAGCGCTCCTCCGTCGGTTCGACAGCAGGAGCGGGGGCGGCACCCGCCTCGGGAGACACTGCACGGAAAGCCTTCTGGGAGCGTGGAGGGGACGGGGGGGCCGCGTTCGAAAACGCGGCCGCAAAGAAAAGCAGCGACTTCCTCTTCTGCCGTATCGCGGCTGCCAGTGTGGCGTAGTGACTGCCTTGCACGCGTGCGTGGGACTCGCTCGAGTCCACTAATTCCTGCGCGCTGAGCACGGCTGCCGCTGATGCCGCCTGCGCTGTCTCGCTCGCTGCGATATTCTGCACCGCGGTGAACGATCGCCGGTTCGTGAAGCTTCTCGGGTTGCAAAAGCTCGTCTGCACACGCATCGCCGTCGCGGCCGCTCGGCCCTTTGGCGGGTTGCCCCAGCGAATTGTGAGCTCGTCGCCCTCGTGCACCGGCGCACCTATCACCGTGGTGGTGATGCTGGCATTGCCTGTCTGCCCCATTGCCGCCGCTGGTGTGCAGTTGTGCGAGTGGTTCAGCGACACACGTCGCCATGACATGATCAGCGCTAGCTGGTCGTGGTGCGTCTTCAAGCGCTGCACCGTAGCCGGGGAGTGGTCGGCAAGCCTCTCCACCCGCAGCATCGCCACGCCGCCGGGCAGCGGGAAGGCGTGCACCTGATTTGTGATGTTCACACCTGGCAAGAATGGCGCCGCGGACTGGCGTGCGCACAGCTCGTAGAATTCCTGCCGCTGCTCCGTGGCCATGCCTGGCGTGGCTTGCAATGTCGACTTCGCGTGAAACGAGCCCTCATTCAAAGTGCCGCTCCAAGACTGTGCCGGTGCCGCCGTGAAGGAGGGGCAGAGATGGTAGGAGCGCTGCGCTGGCACCGGTGCGACGGGCTTCTCTTCGGCGGCAGCAATCACTGGCATGACGGGGCTACCTAGCCTAAGTGTGCTTGGCCAGCTCATGCCACCTTTGCAGCTCGCCGGCGACGACTCGATCGCCGTTGGTGACAGATGCAAGCTCCATTCGCTCGTCGTCGCGCCCAGCACCGACACAGACAGCTTCTCGTCCTGCGCCCGCGCCGAATCTTGGATGAAGTCAACTGCAGACTGCAGGGCGTCCTCTCGCAGCACCGGCCCGAAATCGAGCGGCGTCTGTCCGACCACCCTGGCATACACCGAAAGCATGACGTGCTTCGCACCTGTGCTGAGGGTGTACAGAGGGAAAAGTGGCAGCCACTTCGCCATGTCCACTGGACAGGCACGGCCAAACGGCAGAAGACCTGCAGCCTGAAACAGAACCCGCCACACGCAACTCATCGCCCGCGCTGTGCGCACCAAGGCCGCCGTCGACCTGTGCGCCGCCAGCGGCCCGCTCATCAGCAACGCACCCATGTCCACGATGAGGGTGGCAGAAGGCACTTGCAGAGCAACGGCGAGGGCCACATCATCGCTGAGCGTGCACGCGTCTCCTGCCTCGCGCTCGCTGCACACGAGGCTAAAGTTGCCCGTCACATCCACTTCGACGGGAGCGGGCAGGAACGCTGCGTTGCGTGGCGGACTGCCGGCTCGCTCGTGCCCTGCATGCGTGGTTGCGACCGACCCCGAGAGGCGGGCGGTAGCAGTCGCTACCGGTAGCATTGCGACTGTCGACATGCGCCGCTCCGCCCGCCACTGCTGCTCTTCCCGTAGGGCATCCACCATCATGCGTCGGTCATCGGCGCGGATGCTCTCGCGTCCGCCAGCGAAGAGGAAGAGAAGCTTCATGAGCATCGACATAGTGACCGTCAGCATCGGTGGCCCTCCACTGTTTGCCTCCTTCACGGCGAAGGAGCTGACAATGAACAGGTTTGGGTACTGCTTCCGCATGGTGGGGAACGCGTCGTCCATGAGGATTTTGTAGCCGGTGCAGTACGCCGTCGCGAACCGCTCCATCGTCTCCACCACCTCGTCCGAGGCGGTATGGCCTGACTTATGCAGCTCACGCCAGCGCGACACACAACCAAGGACGGCACCAAGCGCGAAGGACGACATCATCTGCGACGCGAGGGTAGACAGCTGGCTGATCCCCAGCAACAGTGCTTCGGGCGTTCTAAAGCTCTGGTGCCCACTCAGCAGCGCGACGCGCTCCGTCATAGAGACAAAGAAGTCCTTCTTTCGGCGCGCGTGAACGCCGCATCCAACGTAGTTCTCCGGGATGGCGGCAGTGGGTAAGAGGTAGTCATGGTTCAGTCGCGAGTTGATGCCGAGCGGCATGCTCTCGGCGAAGATGAGCATGTAGCGAAGCGTGATGTCCTTTGTGTCGTTGAACAGCTTGACAAGGTCACCGCCCATGGCGGCCAGCGCGTCTTCACGGATCTGCGCCGCCTGCGCTTCCTCCTTGTTCATGGGTGGCAACACGATTTCCGTCTTCGAAATCCACGTACCACTGCTTTGCGGGTCCGCGGCAGAGCTGTCGTCTACGCATCCAGGCAGACGCACCGGCACTGACGCCGTGACGGGCAACAGCACCGACGTGCCAAAGGAGTCTGTGCTGGAAAGCGCGGAGGTCAAGAAGAACCGCAGCACTGAGGACGCATTCAGCACCCGCAGCTTGCTCTCGATACCCCGCACACGCTTCGCCAAAGACTGCAGGTAAAAGTCCACCACGTCGTCCTGCTCGGCGATGGCGGTGAGGTCCGACATGGAGAGTGGCCGCGGCGGTGGCGCTGGCACCCTGGTAAACGCCGTCAGCGGCTGCGACGGGAAGTGCGGGAAGAGGACACGATCTGGCACGTGCCCCATGACGCTGGACACGCCTTTCCGGTTCGCCATTGGAGCTACTGTGTCCATTGGCAGCGATGTGAGCGGCGTCGTCGGCACCGTAGTGCACTTGCCCGTCTCCGTCGTCTCGTCGCTCTCGCTACCGAGGCCCTCGCCGTCGCTGCCCCAGTTCGCCTCGGCGGTATTGAACAGGTGCGGCGCGGTCTCGTCGCAGGCATGTGTCGTCTCTGCGTCGTCCCAGCTCTTCATCTTTGAGTAGCGCGCGGCGCACTCCGCATCGCCGCGGTCGTCTCGCTCAGGCACCGCTGTTGTTGCCGAGGACGCAAGGCCGCTGATGCCCGTGGCGCCGCCACCCCGTTTGCGAGCGATCAGTGCGTCACGCATCACCGCCCACGACACGGTCAACGCCGTTGCTGCTTCGGGGCGGTGGTCGACCACAATCTGGCGCAGCGGAGCGCTGGCACCGCCGCTCATGGCGCCCCTGTTGTTGACGCCCACCTCCATCAACATCCTTGCCGACAGCGTCTTGAGCGACTCAGCGACAAAGATGTAGTCACTTATAGAGAGAAAGCCCGACGCCATGCACTCTAGCTCGCCAACTGGCGCTTTCCAGACGTCTTCCGCTCCCGTGACGCTGGCGGTTTCGAAGACCTCCGACTCGCGGTGCTTGTTCGCCTGAGCGGTGAGTACGGGAGTGGAACCATAGACGTGTCGAGCGCCCGCGGAGTCGGCGCCAGAGACCTTGTCCATGTCAGAGAAATTGAGGGCGAGGGGGATGAGCAAGCGGCTACTATTCATGCAACCTCGGTAACTGCTATCAACACTGACATTGCTGCTGCCGAGATGATGCCCGTTATCTCTCTGAGGGGTCCCTGTCGATCCGCCAGTGTAGCGGCCGGCATCCGGCTTCTGCGGTGTTCTGAGCACCGAGGGCAATGGCGTCGTCGCTGTGCACACGCCGTCTATGGTGTAGCCGTTTTCGCCTTGCCGGTTTCCAGCTTTGGAAGCTGGAATAAACGGACGCGACAGAGAAGCTGCGGCGGGTGCGTCGGCCCTAGCACTGGGCTGCAGCGGTTTGGTCGGTCTGACGACCATCATTGGCGTTGCGGCTGCTGCGGTCGTGGTCTTCGCTGTCGATGTCGGGCATTTGTGACGCGAGTCTGGCTGGATGGCCGACACCCTGTGCACCTGCCCTTGGCCCATTTGCGTGTGCTGTGTAGCGGAATACAGGGTAGGGACGCCAAGGAAAGAAAATGCAGGAGTGAGTGCTGCGCTGCGCTCGCGCGGAGAGAGAGGGCGGGGGAGGGGGAGGGAGATGTTGGATGCCCACGGTGTCCATTTCTATGTCATACAGCACTACTTCGGCGTCAAGTCCTAGCCCACCCCTCACTCCCCACCTCCACCCGCGTGGTGCGAAGCAGCAGCAGACACATACGCCGGTAGAGCAGGTCACATCACCGCCGCACCCATTGTGCCGGCCGCCACGCGGTGCATCCTTCTCTTTTGGGGTGGCACTCAGGCCTCCCCCCACACCAACAGTGGGCTCTGTGACCGAACCGCAAGGGTGTGTGTGTGTGTGTGTGTGTCCTCCCCCTCACTCCTCAACGCCATCACGGCGAACAGAGTGATGTCAAAGAGAACAGAAACAAAAGAGGCGACGCGTGTGCGCTGGTGGGGCGCTGGTGGTGGTGGTGGTGGCAGAGAAGCGAGAAAACACTAATTCACTTTGCGCGGCACGCACAACACCTCGCGTATCACACGTGAGCAGCAGTGCGTCATGAGCGGACTCTTCGCCAGGGAGGAGGCCATGAATCCGCGCGCCATGTTCACCCACAACTCCTTGTTCTTCGCCCCGTGGCCGTCACGGCGCACGGGGCTCCAGGCAAGGTCGTTCGCGAGGTAGAGCGAGATGTACTCGCGGCGCGAAGGCAGACGCGCGTGCAGCTGGTCATTGCTGTGGCTGTTCAGCACCAGCGGTGGGGCACGGCTCTTCTTCCCCTTTATCTGCTGCTGGTCACGATACTCTTGTATTGCGTCCTGAACAGGCACGTGCGCGCCACGCAAGAAAGAATGCACACAGCTGCCACTGTCACCGCTATAGTTGCTCATGTCGCTGCTGCTGCGGTGGAATGCGCTGCCCGTGCGGTTGTAGGCTTGGATCGACGTCAAGTACCCGAGCACGCTCGTCGGCGTTCTGGGTGTGCTCAGTGGATGGTCCAGCGGAATCGAGGCGTTCGGTGTGTCGCGCGACTGCTGCTGGAGCAGCGATGCCTTGTCCTCTCTAATTTCGTCGGCAAGGCTGTGAGTGACGGGGAAGATGTGCGAGTCGGGGTTGTCCAGGCTGCGCATGTGTAGGAAGGCCACGTACTGGTGATCCGTCATGTTCAGAATTTCGTAGGCGGAGTTCAGCAGCAGCGTCGGGCTTAGCAGGTTGCCATCCGCCGGCTCCAGCCACATGAGGTTCTTGGATGAGTAGTCACCGCTCATGACCGCCCTCTTCATCAGTAGGAACGCCAACGGGGCGATCGGGGCCGTGAAGTGCACGCCGTTCGTGATGGCGTTACCGAGGAGAACGCCGATCGAGTAGTAGATACTGTGCAGCGCCTCCTCCGTATCGCAGAGCAGCCCGTTCGGACCAGGATGGCTGCTCTTGCCGCCGTCCTGGTTCCCGTCGCCGTTCAAGACGGAGGCGATGAGGTTCTGATTCGACCAGCACACCGTATCGTCGTTCGGGTTGACGAAGGTGAAGGCGCTCACGGAGGCACGTTCGTGGCCGATGGTCAAGATGCGCAGCGGAACGGCGAATGGCATGTCCGGCGCCGTAACATGCAGGACCACCTCTCTGTAGTACGCGTTGTGCCTGTCACTCTCGTCCTGCTTCTCGGCCGCCGCCGCCACCGCACTCAACGAGTTGGCCCTGCTCATGCGCCACGATTGCCTAGCGAGCGGGCTGCACGGCAGCACCTCGAGCACTCTCCACTGCACACCAATGCGGCGGCTAACCTTTTCATGCAGGCCGAGGACGTCGTGCATGACGCCTTGGTACGCGCGCGCCGTCTCCGCCACGGCACAGCTGCTGCTGGACATGATCATAGAGTCGTCCTCCAAAGCAGTGTTGTGGGCGCCCACGTGACTGTGAAGAGATGAGACTGTGTCACTACTGTGCTTCTCGGGCCCATCAACGATGGCCAGGTGCGTCCGCGCCCTCGCAGCTGCCGCGTTGCCGCTGTTGTTGTCCGCGGCCCCAGTCGCACCTTCCTTTCCACCTATCAGCGCTTCCGACGTACCATTGCCCTCGGACACACGGGAGATGGCGCCGGTGAAGTCGTGTGCACGTGAGGTGCGCGATTGCTGCTGCTGCTGCTGCGACGAGCTAGACATCCTTGTCGCATCACCGCCGCCCGCCACCGACGTGGCCACGCGCTCTGCCATGACGCACACCAGGTCGCCGGCACAAAAGGTCACCAACGGCTCGCCAGATGTCCAGCGAAGCATCAAGAGCCCTTGACTGGGCAGCAGCTTCGGCACAGCGTGGCGGAGCGCCGGCGCGATATCGGGGCGGTCAGCCTCTATGTCGCGAGTCGAACAGTAGAAGGTGGTGTGCACGGAAGGCGTCAGCTCCGTCACGCGGTGAGGGCGCATAGTGGCCTCGTCGCTGCAGCGCAAGTAGAGCTGCATCTGCGGATTCGTGTACGTGTACACGTCGATGTTGAGGTTCTCCTCCATCAGCGTGCTACACGAGGAAGACGCGTCGGAGGAGGCCGAGGAGCTGCGGCGCTCATCTCTGCAAGACTTGCCGTCTGCTGTAGTCGGTAATGGGGAGAGACTGGGGGACGTCCTGTGCATAAAAGCCGTGCTCTTTGACCACGAGGCGCTGCTGCCGCTCATCGACGGCAACAACGGTTCACCTGCGCTCGCCGACCGCTGCGTCGCATCCACGCTGGCCGTGTCGCTGCTGCTGTCTGAGTTGCAGGGGGAGTGGCCGACGGTGAAGTTCGGCTCGAAAAAGTAGTTGCAGATATCCGCCAGGCCCCGGCCTGTCACTCTCTTCAACGCCGCCGTGAAGGAGGGGAGCGTCATGTCCTTCTGCAGCTTCAGCGGCACTCGTTGGATGGCGGTGACCTGGGCGGTGTAAAGGTACACGAGGACGCGCTTGCCCTCCGAGTTAACCGCGTAGAAGGGGAACAGCGGAAACCACTCCCTGATAGTCTGCGGGCAGGCGTTGCCGCAAGGCAGGGCGCCGACGGCCTGAAACAGCACGCGCATCGCACCGCAGCACTCGTCCATCTCCATGAAGGTGAGGGGCTTGCCGTGGTGCTGCGGGGGGAGGAGGCCGTGGCTCGACGTGATCGGCACGCCCATCATGCACCCAATCCAACAGATGAGGTTGAGAATCGGCACCTCGAGCATGGCGCTAAGCGCCACGTCGTCTGTCATTCGGTTGACGTCAGCCTGCACGCGGCGGTCATCCGCAACGATGCTGCGCTGGCCACCGCCGGTCAGGAACATAAGCTTCAGCGCTATCCCGCTTAGCAGCCGCGTCACATCAAAGTCATTTTTTTCCTCCGGCGTCGCGGCCATCTCCAGATAGGCAAAGAGATCGGGGTTGCAGTCCCGCAGCTTTTCCATCTTGGCGCGGTTCTCGCTAAGGAAGCGCGCCACCAACTCCTTTGTCAGCACCATCAGCGACATCTCGCCCGTGACGACGTCGCGCTTGAGCTTCTCAAGCTTCTCCACCGCCGTGTCCGAGTACGTGTGCACAGAGGCAGTCTTGCGGCCAATCAGCTGCTCGAGCGTGACACCGAGCTGCGCCGCCCTTGCCTTGTTGTCGCGGAACACCTGCCGCTCGCGCAGAACATCGGCGAGGTGAACAAGTACTGTCAGGACCATTGACGAGCACGCTGTGGTAACGACCAGCCCGGCGTGGCGGACGGCTGAGTAGAGCTGCTGTGCGGTCTGGATCGCGTCCGCCTGGTCCTCGCGAGTGAAGGGGGCGAAGTCGCCGGGGTCAACGTTGATGTGGCCGTTCACGTCTGCCGTTGCGTTGCGGTTCATGCCCGCTGGCACGCGCCCATTGAGAAGCTGCCGCCGCGACTCGATGGAAACAAAGAAGGAGAGCGCGTCGAGGTCGCCTACTTTCGTTTCCTGGTACGCCACCTGCTCGTATACGACTGGAGTGGAGCTCGAGAAGTACTGACTCGACAGCGAGGACACGATGGCGACGGGGACTCGCGCGGCGATGAGGTGGAAGCAGTCGAAGCTGGTCGACGCGGTTGTCTGCAGGCGCGTGAGCAACACGCTCAGCGGCTCGTGGCGCTGCGTCGTCGTCGTCGTCGTGCCTGGGACGCACAGCTGATGAGGTTTAGCATTGCTGGCGCGGCTAAGGGAGCGGCCGTCCTTGCGGTTGCAAGAGATGCCATCCGACTCGACTGCAGAGACTCCAGCCACGGCGACTTCGTGGCAATAGCTGTCCGCCAGCAGCGTCTCACGATTGCCCTTCGTTCCACGATGGTCGCCCTTTTCCATCAAGGCGCCGCTCAGCTCCGTGAGGCACTCGCGCAGCCGACCGTAGCACTCCCGCCGCTTCTGGTTCAACTGCATCACCTCCTCCCGGCTGAGGGCGACACAAGTGGCCTCCTTTGGCTGACCCCACGACTGCCAGCGATCCCTGCCGAGGATGGAGAGCATCACCGCGTCGATGTACCACTTATCCCTCAGCTCTGTCGTCAGAAAAGGTACCCAGAAGCGCCGCATACGGGCGTAGTCCTCACGGGTGAGGAAGCCGGAGAGCACACACTCCAGATCCCCTTGGGGAGGGAAAAAGATGCCGAGAAGAATGTCACGTGCCTTGTTGGCCGTTAGCCGCGGCTTCGCTGTCACAGATGAGCTTTGCGAGGCGATGGTGACACTGATAGACCGCGATGACTCCAACGTGTTGAGGCTGGGAGAAATGGAGAGCCGGTGAGGCGGGTTGTTTGCCTCCCCCACGGCTACCGACACCCTGTGGCTTGACTTGTCACCGTCGCATCCTCGGCCTCCTCGGGCGCTACCCTTCGCAAATGGCGAGGAGGGTTGCTGTTGCGGCTTCTCTATTCGCTTATGTACTCCGAAGGTGCTCAGTGATCGCATGGAGGAGATTCGTGACGCCCGTAGCTGCCGGCTAGCCGGCTGCGGCAGGGCACTCGTGCCATTGACGGGGTTCGGGGGGTAGCACAGCGGGTTCACTGCAGCTGGTTCGGGGAAGATCGGCGCCTTGCTGTTGCGTAGATCACCACCACCGCCTCCGCCTCCGCCCCGTGCCTGTGCATTGCCCATTTCGCTTCACCTCCCCTCCCTTCCTCCTGCTCGTCTTCGTCCGCTTCGCTCCACGCGTGGCAGCAGTGGCAGCCGCGACCAAGATCTCGACGACGACACGAAGAAGAGGCCGCCAAACTCGTGGAAGGCGCTAGCACATGCACCCCTCCCCCCTCCCCAACAACAGAGGTACGTGAGTCTCACCTGACGTGGCACGCGACGCCACCGTCTGCCAGTGCAGCCACAAAAGAAGAAGAGAGTGCACGAGCAGGAGAGTGTCGCAGGGGAGGGGGGAGGGGGACGACTGGCGGCAGCTGATGAGGCTTATCCTTTTGCCGCTCGTTGCTCTTGGCGTTTATGCGTGCGTCTGCTGTATGCGTGTATTGTTTGACGCGCGTACCCCTCAGCTGTGGCGCCGCTTCGTGTGCTGACTTTGGCACGCGCCCTCCCCTCCCTCCCTCCCCTCCCTCCCTCTCTCCCCTTTTTGATGATGATTGTGTCGTTCTCGCTGCGGCAGCAACACCAAAGGAGGATGCAGCGGTGGGCGGGGGGGGGGGAGGGGGAGGGCCAGCGAAACAGCAAGATAACGAGGAGCACCGCGCGACCCACGCAACGCGAGCATACTAGTTCACCAGCGAGCGAGAAGGTAGAGGCGGACACGAAAAGTCGCGACAACCACGCCACGCCGAACGCGAGAGGGAGGACGACGCAGGAAAGGGGAGCCGCCGGTGAGGCGAGGGGGGGGGATGTAAGGAAAAAAAAGAGAAACAGAGGAAGAATGGAGAGAGAGGGGGGGGGGTGGCGCACACGCACACGCACACACGCACACGTTTAAAGGGGGAAAGCACACACACACACACACACACACACAAAATTTTACGTATGCGCGTCTGTGCGAAGGATGGCGTCGATAGGCGCACACGCGCTGTGTCCCTCCCTGTGGAGCGAGAAGGTTGGGCGAACCGCAAGAGATGGCGGAGGCGGAGGGGGGAGGGAAGGAATAGAGATAGATGACGGCAACGATGATGGCAACCACAGCAACACCCAAAAAAAGAAAAAAAAACGAAGAGATCCGGCCCGAAATAACTACGAAGGAAAACAAAGAATGGGGGGGGGGAGGAGGGGAGAAAGTGAAGGTGAATGGTTGAGTAATGGGATAACGGAGGCTGTATAGTGAGATGCAGAGAGGCGCAGGCAATAGGCACACAAAGAAGGTTCGTGGTGTGTGGGGGGGGGGAGGGGGCGGGCCACTCCTCCTGTTGAAAGGCGCGAGGGGAGAAGGCGTGCGCTGCCCTCGACGACGATGATAGCGAAGAGGCGCTGAGGCGGTGATATGGTGCACAGCAACGACAACCACGGCAACAAAACGGAGGATGGCGGGCACGAGAAGTAGAAAGGGAAGCGGGAGATCGCGATACGACTCTTGGCGTGGGCCTGCCTTTAGCTTCCCAAGCCGAGAGGAAGGAAAGCCAGCGTGTCAACGGCCCTGGAGAGAGAGAGAGATCGTTCTGTGCTGTCCCCCCCTCCCTCCGCACCCCACTCTCTCCGCCTCCGTGAGGGTGCGACACGATCTCGTGCGAGCGTCGGGAAAGCAAGGAAAGAGAGACGCACACAGATACACCCAGGTCAGCGCGATCGCGATGCAGCCCGATTTGGATTTTGCTGCCCTTGTACACGTCGGTGTTCGCTGCTGTTTGTGTGCGCGCCTCCTTCAGCAGCTCCGCGCTCTGCTGCTGCTGCTGCTGCCGCTGCGTGGGGAGGGGCAGCGACTTCCGTCTTCTGTCTGTGTATGACGTCGCTCGCACACCAGCGCGCTCCCTGTTGTTTCTGTGATACAGAGATGCAACAGGACGCAAGGATGTGTGAGAGCGGCAAGCGGCAAGCGGCAAGATGAAGCGCAGACGTCAATCGCCCGCCCACTCTGGTCTGGTACGCGCAGATACGGGCACAAGGAGAAAAAAAAAACGTGACAGGAAGACGTGGCACACGGCGCCAAGAACACAGGCGAGATGTGGGAGCGTAAAAGGCGTGCTTTTCGCCTTATGCGCGACTGATGCGCGTGCGGGTGCGTAACACAAACGAACGAACGTGTGCAGCCATCGACAGAGGAGGAGAGCAGAATGAGAAGGGAAGGGGGAGGGGGGGGAAGGAGAAACAGGGTGGCGCTCGTGTAATGGATTACGATGGGTATCTCGCCCTAAGGAGCGATTACGGCCTCAGTGCGCATGCGTGCGGGCGCGCACATGTCGAGCGTCCGGTTCGACAACCGCCTCGCCGCTCCCCTTTCTTCTACGCGTTCGGCCCTTCTTTCGTTGTTGATGAGAGATAATGGGCACCGTCTGCGTGTCGGAGGAGGGGGAGGGGACGCACGGTGTCGGCCGCAAACGTATTTGTGCCCTCCGCGGAGTACGCCATGCGCGGCGATTCCGCCCGCCCGCCACCTTTCCTGCGAGCACGGGTGCACACATGCACATCGTCGCCATTTTCATTTTTTTGTTTTCCACCTCTTCTTTTCATCCTTGCACCCTTTTCCGTTCTTTCGTTTTATTTGTGCTCGCATGCGCCACGTGTGCGACTTTCTGGGCAGCGGGCACCCACCTCGTTGCACACACACACACACACACCGTAATGGTCCACGGCGATGATAGCTGCTTCATCGGGCCAGGCCATCGATCGAATGAATCATCGCGCACAAACACAAAAAAACGGAGCGGCACACGAGAAAGCCACGTGGCACCAACAGCGGTAGACGCACAAAATACACACGCATACATCCCATAAAACTAAGGCGGCGAGGGTACATACAACGGAGTGCACAGAGCGAGAGCGAGAGCGAGCGAGCGAGGGGGATGCCGAGTACGACTTCACGGACACAACAGAGGCAGCACAGATTCGAAACAACAATAGAAAAAAAGGAAGAGGCGAGGGCGAAACGTTGTCACACGCACAGACATGCGCACCTCCAGTGAGTCCACTCGAGGATCGGGTGGAGGAGACCGAGGGAAGATGTGTGTGTGTGTGTGTGTGCGAGGAAGATGAAGACAGCAGACACAGTGAAGATGCACACGAGAGCAAACAGCCAGCAGCGCCGCCCGATGATGCCTCTTACTTCCATCGTTCCGCACCACCCTGACTTCGTGCACGCTCCCCTCTCCTGTGATGGGGTCTTTACAAGTAGAAGCGCGAAAACGTCGACTTGTCCTTGCGGTACTGCACATTTTCCTTGCCCTTGATAAAGTCGGCTTGGCACACCTTCATGCGGCGCTCACGCAGGGCCAGCAGCCCGGCCTCTGTGCAGATTGCCTTCACATCCGCGCCGCTCATCTCATCCTTCGCATGGATGAACTCGGAGATGTCGACGTCTTCGGCGAGCGACATGCGGCTTGTATGGATTTCGAAGATGCGGCGCTTCGTCTTCTCGTCTGGGAAAGGGAACTCGATCTTGCGGTCGATGCGGCCGGGGCGGATGAGAGCCGGGTCGAGGGTGTCGATGCGGTTTGTTGCCATGATCACCTTCACGTCGTTGCTGCTATCGAAGCCATCCAGTTGAGTAAGCAGCTCCAGCATCGTACGCTGCACCTCCTTGGTGCCGCTGCTGTCCGTGTCGTAGCGCTTCGTGCCGATGGCGTCGATCTCGTCAATGAAAACAATCGCCGGCGAGTGCTCCTCCGCAACCCGGAAGAGCTCACGCACGAGCTTGGGGCCCTCGCCGGAGTACTTCTGAATCAGCTCCGATCCCACCACCCGCAGGAACGTGGCGCTCGTGCGGTTCGCGACGGCTTTGGCCAGGAGCGTCTTGCCGGTGCCGGGGACACCGTAGAGAATGACACCCTTCGGTGGCTTGATGCCTATCTCGTCGTACAGCTCTGGGTGGGAGAGCGGAAACTCGACCGCCTCCTTGATCTCCTGGATCTGCTGCTCCAGGCCACCAATGTCCGCGTACGTGTCCTCCGGCGCCTTGTCCACCTTCATGACACTCACCAGCGGGTCGACGTCGTCCTTGAGCACGCCAACGATGCTGTGCTGCCGGTCATGCAACAGCACGCTGCATCCCAGCTCTAACTGCTCCTTGTCTACGAACGACATGAGGGGCACGTAGTACTCGGTGCCAGAGATGGATACAATCGCGTGCGAGTCGTCCACTGCCTCCTCGAGCGTCGCCACCTCCAGCGGGGTGCCGCGGATGTCCTCGACGCGCTTCAGCTCCGCCTCGTAGTGGCCCATCGCTCCCTCCTCCAGGTTTGACTGCGCGTCGCGCTGGGCGTTGATCGTGCGCAGGAACTCCTCCTCTAGCAGGAGGTAATCCTTGCAGCGCTCAAGGCGGTACTTTCGGAGGAGGCAGGCGCGGTTCGGGTAGACCTTCGGAATGCGCGTGGCCGCGTCGGGGCCGCGCTTCTTCTTTCGCTTGCCGATCTCCGGTGCCACAGGAGGCTCCCACTTCTCCGGTTTGCCGGCGCCAGGCGCCTTTGGCATGTTCTGCCCCATTGTTCCCTCCCTGGCTAGAAAAGCTTCGTGGTGTGGGTGTGTGTGTGTGTGGCACAAAGAGGAGAGCAACGTCAATAGACGTATATATATATATATGTGTGTGCGTGTGTGTGTGTGTGGTCTAGGCGCGGCCGTGTATCTGCATGTAGATGCACAGTTTAGCGATGGGAAAGGAGGAGGGAGGAGGAGGGGGTAGAGGTTGAGATAGGCTGAGAGATCGTCCGCAGACTATGAGCAGAGCGCAACCTACAGCGCAACTGCTCTGGGCGTACGTGTGTGCACTTGTCTGAGCTGAGGTGACGGACGTGGTAGGGGAGAGTAGGTTGCTCGGTAGCGGGCGGACAGCTATACACGGAAATCGACATGTGCGCACAACACACACCCCACACAGCGAGACAGAAGGGGTGTGTGTGCTCAGGCTCACGTTCGCTCCAAGGAGAGGAGGGCGTGGGACTGCCGGTAAGGAGAAGGGGTAAAAAGGGAGATCCGCGTAGCCACGCCTGCACGCGCACGTACAATAGCCGCGCCGACGACACGGGCGGCACGAGCATACAGAGAGGGAGACAGAGGAAGACCAGCCATGCGCGAAACAACGAGAAGGGGGTGTGGGATGATGGGAAAAATGAACGTTAGCGAAAGACAATTCGTTGTTTCTTGTGTAGGTGCGCTGTGCTGCTTGAGTGCGGGCGCATGCGCACATCTCCGTGTGACCTTGCGTGTTCGTCGTCCCTGCGCTTGCGCTCCTCACGGGGGGGGGGGGGAGGAGGAGGCGCCAAGACGTGAGCCCACTCAACCATAAACGGGCGGAGCGCATCATCGACCGCGACCAAAGCCGAGCACTGCTCACCTGATTCGAAGGAAATGCACAACAGGCACACTGGAGGAGCAGCGGGGGCCTTACACGGCGTACAAAGCAAACTGGAAGAGAGCCCGGCTGATTAGGGGGCGCACGCGTTTTACCAAGAGGGAGGGGGAGAGAGCGCGCGCGCGCTCGTGAAGCTTAGGGTGGAACAACACAAAAAAGACAAACCGAGGCGTTAGTTGGTTGGTTGCGTGAGGGTGACGAGACGACCACCACATACAGACACACGCATAGGAAGATGATGGAGCGCCGGCCATCCGTCAGGCAACAGAGACGCGACAGAAGCGGACAATGCGGCGAGGACGCGTGTGCAACGCCAACGTCACAAAGCCAAGGGGGAGGGGGAGGGAGGGAGGACTTTATCCGTTTCTGCTTGGAGAGAAACGCGCACAAGACACGCGCGAACGGCCTTGGCTCTGCACAGCTGTGCCCTCCTCCATATTCCCCCTTCCCCTCCCCTCTGCCCCGCTCGCGCCGTGTTTGCTTGGCGCTGCGCTTGGAAGAGGGTAGACACCCCGACATGGTTTCGCTCTACTCGCTCTTCACTGCCGGGGGTAGGGCCACGGACGGCTCACCAGGCAGGCACTTGCGGCGCGCCGCGTCGTGCTCCTTGTAAGTCTCGTCTTCGGCGGATAGGATGCGCACCACCGGTACGCCGGAGAGGCGGCTGAGGTTGTGCGTGACGTTGGACAACAACACGGCATCGTCGATGACGGGCTGCGTCGACATGGCCTGCTCCCCGTACTTCTCTACGTTGCCCTTGACGAAGGACATGAAGGCCATCAGGCCCTTGCTCATGATCTTGGGGTCGCGGGCGACAACTTGCTTCGTCATATCCTCCGGGAACGTGCTGCTGTTCGCCTGGTAGAGCTCGCGGAGTATCTCGAGCGCCTGCTGCTGCCAGTCCGTGTACTCGCGACGCGTGTACACGATGACCTCCTCGACCGGCCCGCGCTTCTTCGCGTTTTTCATTACCTGCGACCGAATCTCCTTGATGGCCATTGCCATGACCCGGTTCGCGACGATCAGCGAGTAGTCCAGCTCCGCCGTCGGCTTCGGGAACGGCTGCGTGACGACGGAGCCCTCGTGCTGGAGGATGTTCTGCCACAGATGCTCCATTGTGTGCGGCGCCAGTGGCATCATCATCAGCGCCACCACCTCGTAGTAGCGGCGGCCGAGCTGCGCGTGTACGTTGAGGTCGTCGCAGTACATCTTATACTGACTGTACTCGTTGGACAGCTCGTGGAAGGCTGTGTTGAGCACCATGCGGAACTGCATGCGGTGGTAGAAGCCCTCGGTGCGGGCGATGAGCGTGTTCATCGTGTTGTTGAAGATCTTGTCGAACTCGTTGTAGTCGCCGCCGCGCAGGTCGGTGCGCTCGACCGTTTCCTTCGCCTGCTCCAGCAGCGTCGTCATCTTCAGCACAAAGCCAGCCGCCGTCTCGCGCACAAAGTTGGCGTCGTCCATGCTGTCACCGGCATCGGCACAGGCAAGACGCGTGGCGTCAGCGCCATACAGGTCCATCGCCTCACGCAAGGAGATGAAGTTCCCCTTCGATTTGGCCATCTTTTCGTTGTCGACCTGGATGTGGCCGTTGCAGAAGATCGCCTGCGGCCACATGCCCTCGTCTGTCGGCCAGATGGCGGCGTGGTTGTAGAGGAACATCGTCAGGTGGTTCTGGATGAGGTCCTTGCCCGAGCAGCGCAGGTCGACAGGGTACCAGTACTCGAACTCGTTGCGCATCAGCTTCAGCGACTCAACCGGCATGTTCACCGCACCCGCGACGGTGGCCGCGTCGCCGACGCCGTGGTAGATGTACTCGAACACCTCGTCCGTGAACATCTCTGGCGCGAGACTGTACGGGTTGTCCGCCTTGCCGCAGAGGTCTGTCGAGCCGTCGGCGCCGACGTTGAAGAAGCGGTTGATTGTGTAGTAGGCCATGTAGATCGTGGAGTCCGACAGGCTGTCTATGATCATCGTGTGGGACGCGTCGCACGGCAGGTAGGTGCCGAGACCGAAGGTGCGGCTGCACGGCCAGTCCGCCAGCCAGTTCAGTGTCTCCTCGAAGCCGTTGCGCACACCGGGGAAGAACATGTCCATCTTCTTGATGTGGTCCTGCACCCTCTTCTTCCAGTCAGCCTTGCCGTACTCGAGGTACCACTGGTCGCAGAGCGCGACGACGCACTCGTCGCCGCTGCGGCTCATCACTTGGCGCACCGGCTCGTAGTAGCGGATGCACTGGTCCGCCGCCTCCATGTCACGCTGCGTCTTTACCTTGGCCTCGCTCACCTTGACGCCGGCGTAGGGGCCGGCGATCATCGTGCCGTGGTAGAAGCCCTGCTGGTAGCACACTTTCTTTGCCTCTTCCAGCAGATCCGTCGCGTTCGGGCCGTTGATCTTGAGCTTCTCGCACATGAACTTGGCGCCCTCGGTGCCCAGCTCGGGAATGTCGATGATAGGAATCATCGCGAACGGCACCACCCACTCGTCCTTGATTCCGAGCTTCACGCGGTAATCCGGCTTGTTCAGCAGCTGGGTAAAGTTGATGTAGTCGTCCGGCGAGTCGGACGGCACAGACATGACGACACCGGTACCCTTCGCCTCCGTGATGGTGGCCATGGGCAGCGTGTAAATTGTCGTGTACGGCGCCAGCGGGGCCGAAAGCGGTATGCCGACCATGTCTGTCCCCTCCACCTCGAAGAGCGGCTCCGGATCGGTGCCGACCTGGCCGTTTACGTAGAAGTTCTGATACGCCATGTTGCGCGCGGCACGGGCGGTCATGATGTACACGTCGTCCTCTCCTTTCGCATTTCGAACGTAGTACCCCTTGTAGCTGAACCTGTTGCTGACCCAGCAGTTCGTCTGACCAATTACCGTCTCAGAGCGGAGCGTGGCGCCGGGCAGCACGACGTTGCGGTCGCCGATGATGTCCTTGTGCTCGGCGAAGCACGGCTGCGAGAGTGGGTTCTGGACGATGAGCTTCACGACCGTGTACTCCTGTGGCAGCACACCCTCACCGCTGGCGCGGTCGTGGTCGGCGCACGGCTGGCCGTCGCGCGGCGAGTACACACAGTAGCGCTTGCCGTAGTTGAGCAGGTTCTCGCGGCGCAGGATGTGGAACTGCCACTGCACGAAGCGGTCAAAGAATGGGTTGCGCTCCGTCGTCATAAAGGAGCGGCGCCAATCGATGTGGCAGCCAAAACTCTTCAAGTCCTCGATCGCGATGGGCGGGAAGTAGTCCAGCCAGTACTGAGGATCGGCGAACTTCGCGATCTCCGAATCGGGGATGCCCATGCTCTGCATGATGAGCCACTGCGGTTTCGCCGGCCCGCTCTTGCCTCGCTTGCTCTTGTGCTGCCCTAACACCTCCGTCGGCTTCTTGTCCACCGGCGTCTTGGGCTTGTCCTCGAGCAGCTCCGCCGGGAACTGCGGTGGGTTGCCGTACTGCTGCATCTCCTTGGCTATTTTCTGCGCGCACGCAGCGATCGGGGTGCCAGTGACGTGGAAGCCGAAAGGCCAGAGCGAGCGGCGGCCCATCATGCGCTGGAAGCGCGAGGCAAACTCGGCCTTCGTGAGCGAGAAGCCGTGACCGAGGTGAAGCTTGCCGTTCATGTACGGGAAGGGGAACGTGGTCAGATACTTCGGTGGCCGCGCCTCCCCAGGCGCTGGGGCGTCGAATTCATGCAACTTCTCGGCGGCCCAGTACGCTTGCTTCGCCTGCTCGATCGCCACGAGCGCATCGCGGCGTGCGGTGGACATGGCTGCGCTCCTCTCCCGCTGCGTTTTTTTTTTACGGTGGCAGCGGCAAGGAAAAGGGAAGGCACTAACGCAAACGACGAGGTGCGAGGTGCGAGGTGGTGGTGGTTCGGGTAGGGGAGGGGAGTCGGCTGGCTGGGAGATGTGCAGCCACGGAGACAAGACGTACACTGTGGCAGGCGGGCAACAAAGTCGAACGCGAAAGAGAAGGATAGAGATGAAGGGCCGCGAAGGGAGTGGTGGCCACAGCGGATGGGGTCTGTAGAGAGGAAGAGCACACCAGTAAACACCGTCGACGACAGCGAGGTGATGCTCGAGTGCACTGTGCAACACGAGGGAGGGGGGGGGCTGAAAAGACCATGCGATGCAGTGAGTCGGTTGTCCGTCTGATGATGGTGGTGGCCTCCGGTGTGCAGGACCGGCACACAACGCACACGAGTACGAGGTCAGCGTCAGCAGCATCGTCGACGCCCCCCCCTATTTTTTTTAACTGCTGCCAGCGCTTTCTGTAGCGCGAAACGCTCGTACGCGTGTCGGTCGATGTCCGTCTAGGCTGCATGAAAGCAGAAGGGAAACCAATACAGAGAGGGAAAAGGGCGCACCTCAAAATCCCCCAACTCTGCTCCACTGGCGTGTATGTGTGTGTGTGTGTGTCTGCGCATGCGTGTGCGCCATCCCCTTCTCCCTTATCATCATCACCACCAAAACTCTGCTCTACTCCATAGCACCCCCGTCCCTCACTGCTCACCAGGCAAGCAGCAGCAGCAGCTCACACACACATACACACGCGTGCACGGTGCTACACGTGCGTAGCCTTCTCCACACCGTGCCAACGCAGTCTACAACAGTCACGCATTGGGGCACAAAGAATTTCCCCGCCGCCCACCCCCCTTTACCATCCCGTCCATACATGAGCAGAGGGCATGCGGAGGAGGCGAGTGCTTGGGTGCTGAGGCGTGGCGAGCAGGCGGCGTCCCCGTGTGCGTATGAGGAGGAGGGAGGGATAGAAGGAGGGATGAATGGATGGAGAGAGCACGGGATGGAGGGAGGGCGAAGAGAGCGAAAGGAGGGGAGGGGAAAAAAAAATGAGGCGCTTCTAGTTTACATCAGCGGGTGCCGCTTTAGTACACGTGTCCGAGGCACGTCAGCGCACGCACAACGAGGGAAGCGCATGCGCCGACGTGAGCTCGTACGCGACATGCGAGCCCCGAAAGGGCAGCGGGACAGAACTACACACGACAGCGAAGCGAAGGCAGAGCGCTACTTCAGTCACCGCCGGAGTCACAGACATGGAACGGCCCAACGAGGAGACACACACACACACACAGACACAACACACACCTGATGCGCATACATGCGTAAGCCATCATCCTCCGTGCCCGCATCTGACGGGAAGGAGCGATGAATGGCGGCTGCCCCTGATCCCCTCCAAAAAAAAAATCGGGAAAGCAAAACGAGCGCGCGCGCGCACGTGTGGGTGGAGACGATAGAGGGACGCGGACGACGCTGAAGATCAGACACGCGGTTCACCTCTGTGCCATAGTCCGTCAGGAGCATCAAGACACACGCACACATAGAGGCATTCGCCCAAGGCACAGCTTTCATTGCAGCTGAGTGGCTTTGCGGTACAGGATCGGGCCCATGTCTGCCGGTACCACAGAGTCAATGTAGGCCCGATACCGCGCGTCGTCCGCCTCCTGCTGGGCCTGCTGCTGCCGAAACTCTTCACGACGAGCCTCGACGGCGCGGCGCGCGTTTTCACGCTTCTCGGCGGCCTGCAGCTTCTGAATGCGCTCAATTCGCAATGCCTCGGCGCGACGGGCGGCGGCCTCCTCGGCTTCCTTTGCCCGCAGCTGCTCCGGGTAGCGACGCATCTCCTCCGCGTACGCTTTTTCCTCGGCCTTGTTGAGAAAGCCGGCGGCAGTCGTGGCAGCGCCGTGTCGTCGTGAGCTGCTCCCGTCGGCGCCGTCGCCGCTGCCAACATGATCACCTCGCGCCTCCGCCGCCTTCTGCTCCTCTATCTCTAGCCGCTGCTGCTCCATCTCGAGGTGATACTCGTGATGCTTCTCCTTCTGCTTCGCGTCGCTGTCGTAGATCTTCTGCAGGAAGCTCTGCCCCTTCTGCTCGAACACATCCTGCGTGCGATACGTCGGCAGGTTCTCTTGCTTTGCCTCGTCAAGGTACCGCTGCAGGCCTACCTTCTTTCGCTCTTCGAACGCCGCCTGCTTCTGCTGCTGGCGTTCAATTACCCAGCGCTTGATGCTGTCAACCTTCTCCTCCTCGGCCCGCAGCGCGGCCTCGTCCTCGATATTTTCAGCCACACGAGTCTGCAGTTTCTCCGACTTGGTCAGCGCGGGGCGGCTGTGCGCCTTGTTGTAGGCGCCGTTCTCAAGCTCGCGAGCACGACGCTGCGCTTCTTCCTCCTGCTGCTCGGCACGCTCCTCGGCGGCCTCTTGATCGACGTGCTTGCGGTCCTGCTGCCGCACCGCACGCTCCTGTCGTCGTTGATCGATCTGGTAGAGCACAGTTTCTAAGTTAGCGTTCTTTTCTTCGACGTTGCGCTGGCGTGCTTTGAGCTTCTTGTGCAGCTCCTCGGCCTGGTCGCCCCACAGCTGCAGCTGGAACTCGCGCTGGGCGTTCGCGTTCTGCGCCTCATCCTCGCGCTTGAGCATCTGCTTGTAGGCCACCTGCTCCTTGCGAGCCTTCAGTGCTTCGTGAAGCATGTTCATCGAGCGCAGATGGCGTCCGCGCGGGTCTTCCTTGAGGTGTTCTAGCTCTTGGCGCGCAATGACCGCTTTGTGCTCCTCCTCGAGCTGCTTGGCGTAGAGCTCGTCGAGCACTTTCTGACGCGCCTCCGCGGCATCCTTGGCGTCTTGCTGCGCCTGGACAAATTGGTCATGGCGTGCCTCGATCGTGTCGGTCCAACCGGCCGTGCGAGTCTTGGATAGCTCTCGGCGACGGTCTTCCTCCTGCTTCCGGACGTCGCGCTGCTGCTGCTCCCCCGCCTGCGACCCGGTGTAGGCAAGACGTTGAAAAAAGGCAAGTTCGCGGTCGCTAAGGATGCCGACGCGCGTCATGTCGAGACCACTGGCGACAGCATTACCATTGCCGATCCGGCGAAGTGGGTCCTTGCGAGCACGCGTGGAGGACATGGACGTCGTCGCCGCCGCCGCGGCAGCAACCGTTCTCTGTGGCGCTGGCATTGTGAAGGACAACGCTTGAAAGGCTGTCACGAGCCTCACCACACCTGCGGAGGTGTGGATCTGGGAACGAAAGGGGGGAGGGGGCGAAGTGGCGTTGAGAGAGGGGACGACTCGGCGACTCAGACGTGTGCGGCGATGCACACCCCTTCTTCCCGGATCGATGGCAGAAGGCCGAGGAGCGTCAGAGGAGCGAGCGAGCGAGAGGGAGGGAGGGAGGGAGAGAGGGAGGGGACAGTCCTCTCCCAGAAACGAAAAATTTAGTGTTTCGCGCGGACACGCCGGTATGTGTGCCCGTGTACGCACAAGCGCACTCAAGTAATGATCGGGGACGGGAGATGGGGAGGGGCGCCAAACTGAACCGAACATGCAAGCTAGAGAGGAGCAGACACAGAGAGAAGGGATGCGTGTGTGGGTGTGTGTGGGTGGGCATGCTTGAAAGCTCATGCGTCATGGCGCGCGCGGGGAGGCGCCGAGGGGGGAGAAGGGGGGGGGTCGAAACAGTGCAGAGGGAGAGAGAGGAAAAAGGAAGGGGAGGAGCACAAGAGAGGAGCGGCGGCAGACAAAGGTGTGGGAGGGATGGTTTTGGCCAGTCGGAGGAGCATCGACTCCGCCCACTTCTCCGTCACTGCCCACGCCTTGCCCTGTCTGTTTATATGCCTGTGTGCGTGTGTGCAACCACCCCGCTTCCTCCCGCTCTACACCGACCCTCGAGCTCCCCTTTCCAGGCCTCGATCGAGTTGGCCACCGTCGAATGGCCAACAGAAGTCGTCTCCTCTGTGTGGCCATCACACACACACACACACACACACACTTGCCTGTGTGTATATGCATGCCGCCGGAGTTAAAGAGCCCCACAGCCCCACACCACCTCTACTCCCTTCTCCTCTTCTAGCGTTGGTCTTCGGTCCTTGCGATGACTTGATGGCGCCATTCATTTTTTTTTCTCTCGCTTCGCGGTGTCGCACGGCAGCGACACACCGACACACATTGGCACAACAACAACACACGAGACAGAGAGTCAGAGGCAGAGGCAGAGGCAGAGAGGATCGCTACACTGACGCACACTTGTCGACACGTGGGGGCGTGGTGAACGCGCTGCCCGCCCACGGACGAATTCCGGCCATTCCGGCACGTACGCGGTGCACGGCTGAGCGTTGTCTCTGCTACGGCATGCCCACAGTGCCGTCGTCCTCCTCGGCCGCCGCCGCTGCGGAGGCAACGCCCAGGACGTTCGTGTCTGCCGGGTTGAACTTGAGGAGCAGGTCCGTCATGTCCACGTGAGTGAGCATCATGCGGCGGCAGCAGAAGCGTTCTAGGTGGAAGGCGTTCATCGCGTCCTCCTCGGAGACGCCTTGGCTGACAAGGTCAAGGTAGAGAAGATACTTGTCGGCGATTACGTTGCCGCACGTGAAGCAGCGCACGGGGATGATCATTGCTGGAAGAGGACTGGGAGGGACGAGGGGTACACGGCGCTGGGAGGAAGAGGGCCCAGTGCGGCGAAGCGCGACGAGCAAACACGCGCGAGGAGCAGAGCAACAACGAGAGAAAAGGGTGAGGTCGAGGAAGGGGGAGAGTGTGCCAGTGCGCAACGCCGTTCTACACACTCCTAGCGTCTTGAGAGCGGTACCTCGTGCCGATCCAAGGGGTTTGGGGGAGCTGCCGGACGGTGGTAGAGGGCAAAGCCATAACGAAGAGGGAGATGCGGTTGGGTAGCGCAGGCGCAGCCGCAACCACAGAAACCTCAATCGACGGGTATGGAGAAGAGATGACGCACCTTTGCTTCATCGCACTTCTCATGATCGCAACGGGAGCGCGAGGGGAGGGAGGGAGGGGGGGGGGGCGGTGCGATGTGTGATGTGCTTCAGTGCTTGTTCGTGGAGGGGACTCAGACACACACGTCACGGTCGCACTTCACCACGGTGGAGCGCGCGTCTGCACGGTTTATCCACCGCACCAGCACACCCCGCATCCGCCGGCAGCATCCAATCATCTGTGTGCTGCTGGACTGGCTTTACACTTCTTTTTTCTTCTGTACCATATCGACAAGGACGGCTGGCACTGCTTCTGCGCCTCCACTTCCCAGGTGACGCCGGCGACACTGATGAGGAGACACACACGCGAGAGATCGAAAGCGGGGCAGTGAGGGCGAGGGGAGGGGGAGTGCGGGGGAATACGAAGACGAGCCGCCCGTTTCAGCCGCCCTGGTCTCACACACACTAGCACACGCCTCACACCCTCCACCTCCGCCTCCGTCTCTGCCTCTCTCACGGCCACACAGCTCCACCAGGACGCAGGACAATGTAGCTGCGGCGGCTGCACAACGGAACAGAGAAATAATATACAGCAATCACCACGACACACACGCACATACAGGCAGACACAATGGACCCTTTCGGGTCCATCAACCAACAGTGAGAGCACACGATACGGTTGGAGCGGGAATCCGGCATGAGCCCCCTCCTCCCTCCGGCCCACGGCTCCACTCCCAAGAATTACGTAGTGCAGGAAAAGCAAAACACACACACAGAAAAGTAATGCGCTAGCACAAGAATACGTTCGCTTCCGCTGTCGATAAGACGTTGCCATAAGTCGGCTATCAGCACACGTGCAGGCACACCCACCGACGTGGTGGTGGGTAGCACACCCACTGCGCTAGTGAACCGCACGACCTCGGCCAAGGACTTTTCCTGCCACTTGCCCCTCGCCTGTCTTTCACCGCCTGTACGACTGGAACCACGGCCGCACGTCGACCAGCAGCTCCAGCACGCCAATCACAACCTCCATAAAGACCAGCCAAATCACAATCCACTCCAGTCGCGCGCCATGCCGCTGCGAGAAGTCCTCGGCCAACATGGACAAGATCTCGTTCGCCGCATCCAGCTTGTTGTCCAGCGCCTCGACCCGCTCACTAATCTCGTACTCCTCCTTGGTCGCCTGAAAGACCGGCTTCAGATACGAGTTCTCCCAGAAGAAGTCCGGCTCATCCAGCAAGTCAGAGCCGCTCTTCAGCATGAGTCGGTACGACAGCACCTCACCGCGCAGCTGCAGCAGACGCCGTTCCGTGATGCTGACGGCGCCTTTCTCCCGCAGCTCGCGCGGCAGCGGTGAGCAGCTGTCAGTCAACTCCTGTACCTGCAGCTCGATGTAGTCGATCTTGGCAGACTGCGCAAGCGCGTGCGAAGCGCAGAGCATCAGCACGCTACCCGTCGCCAACTCGCCGCGCCTGTACGGGATGACGAAGTGGTCGAAACGCAGGCGCGCTTTGAAGTTGTCGTCCACCTCCAGCGTCTCGCGAGCGACGAGGTGGAAGGTGCACCACACCGGATAGTTTTCGTTCACGAGCTGCGTTGTGTAGCGGTTGGTCATGCAGTGGCTGATCGCGCTGTGTGGCAGCATGTAGTCGTTCTCCACGATCTTGAAGTACCGCTGATCGAAGCCCCACCAGACAACGGCGCCGTAGGGGAATACGAAGAGGTCAAAGTAATGCGTGGCACTGTTGTTTGAGCTCGGCGTCGCCGCGGCAGCTTCACCTCCTTCGCCAACCTGCGCAAGGGTGCAGTTTACGCCTGCCTTACTTCTCGTGTTGCTCCCCAACGCACCGTAGCCGTGAGAGGAGGCGGAGGCAGACTCGCCGAGGCGCTGGGAGGCAGCTGCGACGGTCCCCCGTTCGAGAAGCAGGGACGGTGGCGGGCTGCTGCTGACATCCTCGCCCTGCACGGCTACATCGCCGCTGCGCTGCGCCGTCAGTGCGTGACGCGCGCGTTGGGGCTCACGTTGTCCTGCCGGCGCGTTCGCTCTGTCGCCGGTGTCCGCCTCGGCATTCACGAAGGACGGCTGCGCGAAGCGTACATGCAGGACGTCAAAGTCGAACTTTGTGTAGTATCCCTGCGCACGGTAGTAGGCCTCCAGCTTGCCCAGGTGCAACTCGTCCGCAACGCAGATGTAGCCGACACGGCCGACGGGGCCCGGGAAGCTCGCCGCGTCCTCCAGGCCGCGCTGGCCTGGCTTGGTCCACGTTCCACCCGCACGGCGGCGTGACGTGAGAGCAGCGCTGCAGTTGGCGGTGGCGAGGCCGGAGTCCGACCGGTAGCCACTCGCGACGGCATTGCCACCGCCGCTGCGGAAGCTGTGGCGGCTGTTTGATCGATGCTGACGGTACCCAGCAAGTGGCGTTGATCGGACACGACCGCCTCGGACGCCACCACCGACGACGTCCACGTCACTCAGCGCCAGCAGCGCTGCCTCATCATCGCCGTCGAAATTGTCCTTTGGCGCCAGCAGCGGCCGCACGGTCTGCTGCTCCGCATCGTACTGGGCAATACGACTGCGCGCAAGCAGGTCAAGGAGATGCTGATACTGCTCCTCGCCCTCGACACCGAGGATAGAGGCAATTTGCGAGACGCGTAGCGTTGCGCAACGCCCCGAAGGGCGCAAGAGCTCCACGAGTTGCCTCTGCAGCTTGCTCGACGACTCCGTTTCGCTGTCCATGATTGCGTAGTCACAGTGGTGCGTGTCTCGGTGTGTGAGGAGGCAGGGGAGGGGGGGGGGGAAGTGGTGGTGGTGTGTGTGTATGGGAATAGCGAGCTCTGTAGTGCGAGTGCGATGCGCGTTCAAAGCAAAACGAGGAGCTCCACAGCAGACATATGTGGAGCAGAGCTGTCGGGAAGCGCTGATGCAGCAGGGCGATAAGTTGTGGCGTGGTGGTGGCGGTGAGAACAGGCAACAGAACAGTGAAGCACTGCAAGACGAGTGATTGGGGTGCTTCGACGCCGCGTGAGCGGCCAGCGGTGTGCGTGTGTGTGTGGGGGGGGAGGGAGAGAGCGTTGGCGGGGACGGCTTCCATAATCGATGGAGCGACGGGGTGATGGGATGCAATAGATAGAGAGAGGGGAGGGTGGGGGCGAGACGGACACGGAGGGGGCGGGGGCACCAGTCAACAGAGAAAGAAGGTGTATACACCCGCAGAGCCTCCGCTGCACCTCTCTCTCTGGCTGGGGACGAGATGAACGGACGTCCAACCCACCTAAGGCAGAATCTGATGATTCGGGACGATGGCGCTGCAACACCGGCGTGCACACACGCGCACGCAAACCCAAGCGGACGCATCCGCGCGAGTGCGACGTGCAGAGGCACGAGTGTGTATCGTCTGCGTATGCGTGTGTAGCTCTGCATGCGTGCCAGGTGTATGCCGTTACCACGGCTGTTGGTTTCTTCGCTTCAGTCGCTGACCTACATGTGCGGGTGCGGTATCCGTTTCCGTCTGCAGCAGCCTCGCACGTGTGTGTGTGTGTGTGTGTGTGTGTGTGTGCGTGCGCACCTTGCTAGGGCGGACATCTACGGGAGGCACCGTGTAAAGACACTAACACGAACACACGTTCAGGTGCGCATCTTGAGAAGCGGAAGAGGGGAAGACAAAGGTAGGGGCGGAGGTGGGCGGCAGAACGTGTCAAGCGCCACCTTGGCAGCCCTCCCCTCCCCCACCCCCGAGAACGCCAAGATGACTCTCCTGTGCGTCACGGCTGTGAGATGAGGGACGCGATGAACGGCGCCACGGCGTCGGTGAACTCCTTCGGCTTCTCGTAATGCAGAAAATGACCTGCGCCGGCCACCTCCACCTGCGTTGCGTTGGAGAAGAAGCGCGAAATGCGCTGGCGGTGATCCGGCTCGTTGTAGGGCGACTGACCACCAAAGACGAACATGACAGGAAGCGTGCACAGCCGCGGCGCGGCAGCCGAGGACGCTTGCCCCGTCGTCGTTGCCGACGATGTGAACCAGCTCGTGATGGATGGCTGGAAGCTGCCGTAGTCGCTGGCGAGGACCGGCAGATTGCACCTCCACTGCGCGGGCTTCGACTTGTCCTTGGAATCAAGCACGATGTTCGTCGCCACAAAATCGCGCATTTCCTGCTCAGCCATGCCGACTCGAAGCAGCTCTGCCGCTGCGTCCTTGTAGCTGTGAATCTCGTCCAGTCGCACCTGCGTCATGCGCTCGAGCGCCTCCTTGACGTTGTCAGCGCCGCTGCGCTGTTCACCCAGCCGCATTGTTGGCGTCACGTCCACAATGATAGCACCAGCGACGCGGCCCAGCAGCGGGATGCGGGAAGCATTACCGCTGTCCGTTGATGGTGAGGAGGACGCACCCCGGTTATTGAAGAGCACTTCCGCGATGGGCTGCGAGGAAGCGAAGCCGAACGACTCGTTCACATGACGCATTCCATCGATGCACTGACGACGGTGCTCCGCCGGCCACGCCCCGTAGGACGGCGCCGAACCCGCGTCGTCACAGTGATCAGCCCACGAGGTCAGCAGACGATCCTCGTTGGCGCGCCGCAACAGCATACCCATCACCGCCAAGCCGCCCATGCTGTGCCCAATCAGGATGGCGTTCCGTGTCGTACACGAGGCCGGGTCACGAAAGGTGTGGGCCAACTCCTGCTGTTCGCGCAGCACCAGCGCTTCGAGATCAGAGGCAAGCGCCGCGTTCGTGTGGTCACTGCTGTGCGCACTGCTGCCGTGGTTGCGCATGTCCACCGGGATCGCGCGACGGAGCTTGTCTTTGAGAGCAGGGTGCTCGACAAGGTGGCGCGAGGCGGTTGCCCAGTTGCTCGAATTGCCGAGGAGACCGTGGGCCACGTACAGCTGACTCGCCGCCGTTGGACACACCGTCTTGGCGCTGAACACCTTCTGCGCCAATTTTATCGGGCGCACGTTGGCCCCCCGCTGCATTGTTGAGGGATGTGTGTGCGCGCGTGTGTGTGTATGTCATGGACACTTCCTCACCCCGCCAGCGTGAGAAGGAGAGAGAGAGACAAGAGGAGGGCCAAGGTGTAGAGGAGTGAGCAAGGGCCGTGCCACCAGCAGGCGCGCACGCATGGCCCGGCGATCCAAAATACAGAGAGACGTGTGCGACCCTGCCGCTTAACACTGAGCCGCATGCCTCACAGTGACGGTATGGCGGCACGGTATGCATACGTTTTCGGGTTGGTGCGCACGAAACTGCCCGGGCACCCAACCTTCCACGGCTTTCCTGTCTTGCCTGGGCGGGGACGTGGGCAGAGGTTGAATGAAATGGGATCGACTCCGACACACTCACGACCGTGCGGAGATGGCCCGAGCAGGAATTCGAGCGGCAACGTGAGTGAGCTGCAATGGCACGGGGGAGCCCAATGGAGGGAGACGGGGAGGGGGTGGTGGGGGCTTGAAGGCAGATGGGACACCGGAGCAGAGGGCCCTCGGCGGACGTCTGCATTCACTGCCCAAGGCGAGCCTTCACCGCAGTCTGCGTGCGTCGTCGCTGCCATCGTGTACGTCACGGAAATGGACAGGCACCGCAACCAGAATTTCCTCCCGAGCGCAGGGAGGGGGATTTGGGGGAGGAGGGGGAAGGGTGAAAAGAAAACGGGGCAGCTGAGGTGTCCTTGTGTGGTGGTATGTGCGCACGCCTGTGCATGCGTGCGCGCATCCAGATCCAGAAAGGGAAAGACAGACCCAGAGGAGGAGGAAGGCAGGAGCGAAGGTGGGGAAAAAAAGGATAGAGACGGGGAGGGGCCTGCGACTGAGCCGAGGCAGCGCAGACATGTGCGCGGAGGCGCAGGGCAACGTGCACAAGTCGGCGAGGTGGCGCCTTTTTCTCGCCCTCCCGCTTTCCTTCGGGCCTCTCCGCAGATCGCCAACCTGAAGATGGCTGACAACCAAGCAAACACCCCCCTCCTCCTCCCCCAACACACACACAAACACACACAACGCACACATGCACACAGAGAGGGCGACTGAATCAGGCGACAATGCCCAGAGGGCCAGGAAGAGAAAGAAAGAGGCGGGGAGACGTGCAGCAATGTGCACAGCTATGGGGCAGAGCGCATGCTAGCCCCCTCCTCCCCTCTTCACGCGCACGCATGCAGCGGTCTGCAGCGGTCCGCGGCCCACCTGTACGAGTGCCATCGCGTGTCCTCCGTCGTTTGCTTCTTATTCATCCCATCACAGCTCAAACCGCTCAGACGCGTTCTTGCCGCCGAAGAGGTTGGCGCGCAGATTGCGGAAGTTAAAGTCGTCGCTCGGCGACCGGTCTGCCTTGGCGAAGTAGTACGGGTCCTCCTCCCACCGCTCGTACCGACGTGCGTCGTTGTAGCCCACGTCGTACGCCTCCAGCAGTTCATCCTTGCGCACGTCACCGCCCACCAGCGGAGCGAAGGCCATGAGCACCTGCTTGGGAAAGGAGAAATGGGTGTTGCCAACGTACCCGTGGCGACCAAACATAATGTTGTGTCGTGCTTGGTTCTTGTTGTAGCGGTAGCCAGCGTAGCCGTGGATGTAAACGTGCCGACAGTACTGGTCGACCTCGCTACTGAGCGACATCATCGTGCCGCGCAGCACGTTGTCGGCGCCCCGAAACACACACGGCTTCTGCGTGTTTGGCGCAGTCGCCGCGATGATGTTCTGCGCCAGGTCATCGAAGTCGGTCCACTCCGCAATGTGGTGACCAAAGTAGATGTTCTCCTTGGCCTGTGTCATGTATCCCGGGTCCTTGTTTGAAAAGCCGACCGTCAAGGCGAGGCGGCCCTTCACCAAGTCGACGGCGTTCCTTGGAAGGAGTTCATTGATGCCGGCTGCCATCGTCGCGATCCGCCTCTCTTCGTCTGTGACAATAAACCTGTTGTTTACAATGAAGTCGCGGACGCGCTCGAGATGGACGGCCCGCGGCCCACACGCCAGCGCCACCGCCGGCAGCACTCCAGACCCCGCGCCTAGCAGGAAGCTGTTGGCCAGGAGCTCCTTCTTCTCTTGCTGCAGGTAAAGAGCAACGCCGAGTGCGTACGTGACGAGGAAGCCGCAGCCACCAAAGCTCAGCACCGCCTTTGGCACCGGCTTGCCCACCTCGAGCAGCTGCGGCGTCTTGGCACGCACCTTCTTTGCCCACTCCCGCGGATCGGTGGGCGGCATTTTCTTTTTCTCCTCTACGAGAGGAGGAGCCGGCGGATGTTGCCTGACGTGCGCGCACTCGGATCCGTGTCCTCGCAACGCCGACGCGTATGCAGAGCCCTGCTAGGACAAGTCCGTGGAGGAGAGAGGAGAAAGGGGGGGGGCAGAGTTCGTGTGCAGCAAGAGATCAGGCTGGGACCACGCTCACACACACACACACACACACGTGTGCGTACGCGGTACGCTTGCAGACCAAGAGCGAGAGAGAGACGTAGGGGCCCTCCGGTGATGTGCGTTGTCTTTCGATTCTTGTTTCTGAGAAGTGTTGCCATTTTTATCGCAATCATTGCGTTCCCCAGCATCTGCGGAGGAGGTGACGTGCTCGCGCTCGTCGAATGTCCTGCGCAGCTCGCACCTGTACATCTGTGTAAGGGCGCCCGTGAGCGCCTGTGCATGCCAATCCTCGCGTGACCGCACGACGAAGTGCTGTGCACCTGCGCGCATGACACTTGTCACAGTGAGGCAAATAACGAAAAAGGAAAGCTGGCGTCACCTCCGTCTCTCGTCACGCGCGCACGTCCGGGGGCTCACGAGGAAGACGCGAAGGGTGACGGGAGAGGGAAGCCATCATGAAAGGGATCAAAGAAAAGAGAAAGGGACGGTGGAGACCGGTAAGGGGGAGGGCTGCCTCCCTTCCCCTCCCCCGTGCACCGCATATACCGCTGACATCGTTTCCATCGTCACCGCTGCCGTCAACATCACACCGTTACGGTATCCACAAACTCGTAGTAGTTCACTCGCCCCGTATTGTTCGGGTCGATGGCCGCCATGAGGCGATCGATCTCTTCCTTATCGAGTTTCTTCGACCCGTACGTCGCCAGGGCGTGGGCCAGGACACTAGTTGACACAAAACCTTCTGGCATGTCAGGGGACTCGAAGAGCTGAAAGGCATTGCGCAGCTGCTTGGCGGTGTACTCGGACTGTACGCGGCGCGCCATCATGGTGGCAAACTGTGGGAAAGTCACCATGCGCGCCGATGCTGCCGCGGTCGTCGTTTCGGAGGACGCATTGATGTCGCTACGGGAGTTGTTCACGACGCTACCGTTGTGGGGTACTGCGGCGGCGATGAAGGAGGACGGCAGCGGCAAGGACGACGCCGAAGGGGACCCGGCACTCACCTTCGTGGCGGACGGCAAGCTGCATGTCTCCTCAAACACCTCCTCTAGTTCCTGCTCGGTTGGTTTCAGGTGCAGCGCTGCCATGAGCTTGCGCAGCTCCTGGAGCGAGATGAGGCCGGACTGGTCGGAGTCGATGAGGTCGAAAATCTCCTTCAGTTCCTCCTGCTCCGCCTCGGAGAGCTTCTGCATTGCGGCGCCGCTGCACGTGTGTGGGCGGAGGAGAGAGAGGGGAGCGAGGGAATGATGGGATGGGATGAGATGGGATTTGGGGAGGAGGGGGGGGGGAGACGTGGCCAACGGGATGGCGAAGAGAAGCGCACGTCTGCTTCTGCTGTCGAGGGCAAAGAGGCGTCCACTTGAAAAAGAGCGGGTGAGGGAGGGAGGGGAGAATCCTAGTCGAGCGTGCATGTGACGGCGGTGGCGGTGGCAGGGCGTGGCGGGCGACGGGGAGGGGGGGGGGAGTACGGTTAGAAGCGAGGGAAGCGTTGGGGCATCATGTATGCTACGCACATGCACGCACTCAGGCGCCCGTGCATGGAGACAGAAGCTCCTCCGCCGGTGCGGGTCTGAACTTGCTTTCTCGTGGCCTTTCCAGCGCCATCGGAGACACTCGATCACTGTTCGATTCTACTTCTCCTCAGCTGTTCTTGTCGTCTCGCCCCCTCTCTTCCCTCTCCCACCTGGTCAGCGACAACTGCGGCATGCATTTTTTCTTCCGCTCCGTTTCCTCGCTTCGTCTTACCCGGTTTCGTGTGTGTGTGTGTGTGTGCACGCTTAGTCACACACACACACACAAACACACACACACACACACACACACACACAGAGGTGTATAGGCAGCAGAAGCAGAAAAAATGGGTGATCGTCGCTTCACGCTGCTGGCAGAGGCCCGCGGCGCCCCTCTTCTCTCTCCCACCACACTACGCGCGCGTCAGAGCGTCTGCTTCAGCGTTGCGGCAAGTTGCCCCCACTGCGCCAACCAGCCGACGTACTCCTCCTGCTCCAAGAAAAACTGCATCTGACACACGTACTCTGCCACCTCGTTGGTGATGCCGACGTCCATCATGATGTACTCGCTCAGCGCCTCGCGCAGCTCCTTGGACAGCTCCGTGATGTAGGGGCCAGCGTAGGCAAACATCCGTGCGTACTCGCCGCTGCGATCGAACTGCGAGGTTAGCACGCGGGCTGAGTTGAAGGACGACGATGTCCGTGGAGCCGCGGCCGCTGGCGTGGCCGGGGTCGGCTCCGGTGCGTCGAAGACGTTCACTGGCGACGTGGCACTCACCGTGGTCGTCTGGGCCTTCCTCTCCAAAGAGCTGCCGCCACGCCGCTGCGATGGCTTGTGGAAAGAAACGGCCGTGGGCAGGCGGCGCAGCATCTCCAGGTAGAGCGGCTCCCCTTTGCCGAAGACAGCGTGCTCCTCCAGCGCACGGGCCAGCTTGTGCGACACAAACTGCAACGAGCGCACGCGCAGCTCGCCATTCACGTACGCAAGGCGCAGAAACATGCAGCGCCCCTCGTCCCACACCTCTTGCTGTCCTTCCAGCGTCGTCGCCAGCAGCGGTGACGAACGTGACGCTGCCGCCGCCGCCGTCGCGGCTTTCGGTCGCTCTTTGCGGATCAGGACGTCGAACCGCGTCCACTCGCAGATGCCGACGCGTGGGTTGTACAGCGTCAAGTCGAGGCTGCGGAACGGAGCGAAGAGGGTGATGTGCATGTCGGAGCGGGCGTAGCGCACGGCATCTCTGCGGCGACTGGCGCCGTGCTTACGACTGTCACCCTCATCGCCCGCCGGACTACTCCGCTGCGACGCGGCTTGTCCGTCCTGCGCTGCCGTGTAGCGGCCCCGGTGCAACACCCACATCTCCCTCCTCTCCGCTGCGGCGTCGTCACGTTTGGCCGAGCGCGGTGGACGCCCACCGCCTGTGACGAGATCGTGCACGCTGCGGTACCGCGGCACCGTGTCTGACGCGGCCAGTGGTGAGTCGCCATCATCGTCCGCCCTCCTGCTGCCGGCTCGGCTGTCCACGTAGCGGCCCTTCTTCAGGCGCGACATGGTAAAGTAACTCGAGCCGGTTGTGTGCAAGACGCGCCACCCACTCGGCGCAAGCGGTGGCACGGCCGCCACGCCGTCCTTCATGTCCCGCGCCACCTCGGCGCGCAGCTCCTCTTGCACCAGGTCCGCCAGCTCGGTGCATTGCGCGAAGAGCCGACGCCGCTGATCGAGAGCAGCGCGCTCGCTTCCGGCGGTGGGGTCCGACTGCGGTGGCAACGGCTCAGGCGATGCCGTGGCCGAGAAGGCGTTCGATGACGAAGGTGGCGCATCCCATCCCTCGTCTTGGGAGGGAATAAATTTTACGGTGCCCCGGGCCGCCGCGTCTTCGTCCTCCGCGGCTTCCTTCCCATCTTGCCTGTCTGATAGTCGCTCTGCCACGTCGCCAAGGATGCGGTCGGCGTGGCCACTGCCGCCGCTGCTGCCACGCCGCCACCCCTCTCCATCGTGCGGCCCAGAGGAATAGCAGCGAGTCGCAGCGGTGATCGCGGATATCGGTACCTTCAAGGGCATGGCCCAACTCGATACGCTCCCAGTCACATCCTTGGGGGCATGTCGACGGCATGGCAGGACTGACAGAGGCAGATTCTTAGCGCAGGTGGTACAGTACAACTCCGCCGCTTGCCGCCGTCTGTGCGCCGACGTTGCCCGCTGTGCACGCCAAAGGAGGCGAGAACGACGAGCAGCAGCGACATGGGCGCCACAGCAGCACGGCACGACTGTGGTGCGCTGCATTCATGTGACAACTGTGAGCCGGCACACACAACCACACACACAGACCCAGACACACACGCACCGAGACGAGCCAAAGGATTTCTGCAAGAGTTCCCGGGCACGACGCGCCTATGCAGCGCAGGCGCTTGTACCTGGGTGTGTCTCTCTCTAAAGGAGGAGGAGGAATGGAGCGTGTAGGGGGGGGCGGCGGGGGCCAGGTCACGTGAGCGAGGGAAGGGAAGGGAAGAAGGGAAGGGAGGGGAAGGATTGCCTAGCACACCGAGCTGGCGCAGCCTGCGGTGCGCGATGAAAAAGGGAAGGCCGCCGCCGTTGCAGTGTATGCGTACCCATACGGACGCGGGTCCGGACGGGTACTTGAGCACTGGTCACAACACCACCGACGAACCCGCAAAGACCTTCTCCAGCGCTCGCGAGGAGGGAGTGGTGACGGACCGTGGAGCGGGGGTGGATGGGATGAAGCGGCGCTCAGCTTGCGGAAGGCGCAGATGAGGCGACAAGGAGGTGCGCGAAGCGTTTTGTTGTTGATTCTATGGCTCATCCCGTACTTTTGGGATACTCTCAGATACATGACGCACAGGTACGCAAAGACGCGCGAGGAGCCGTGAACCGATTCCCCCTCCCCATTGCGTTTTTTTCGCTGCGTGGGCATCGAACAACCGTGGCGCAGCTCATCGGAGAAGTGTGTGAGTGGGGGGTGGGGGGAGGTGCGCATTGTTTCCGCTCCTTCTTTGATGTTGTACACCCCCTCTTACCTTCCCACGCACCATCCCGCCATTTCTCGAAGCTTCTGGTTTACATCGACGACAACGCCAGCATACAGACACAAAACACACACACACACACACACACGCACGCGTACAAGTACACCAGCAGCGACACCAAGGAGGGAGGGGATCACGAGCGAGCGGTAGGAAGGCCGGTGGTGGCGGCGCGGCTGGAGGGGAAGAAGGTACGAAAAAAAAAAACGACGACAAGGAGAGCAGTGCGTAGCACACGTGCTCAACGCGCACGGAATGCACGCGAGCCGTGCGCCAACACCTGCCTGGAAGTTTCCTTCCTCCCTCTGCTCGCTCATTCCACCTGTTTTCACCATTACGCCTTCTGCCGCACTACCGCCACCCCTCTCCTGTGTTCCCCCGCTGCATGGCGGCGACGTCGACGCCGCCTAGTCGTTCTTCAAGAAGTACACTGTCACCAGGCAGTGAAACGAATCGTTCTCGAACGGGACGTGCACCATGCCGTCCTTTGTATTGTCCCAGAGGCTAATAAACCCGACAGAAAGCGCAGCACCGGTGCGCTGCATGAACACGCACGTGACAATGTACTTGTACGGTTTCTTGAGCTCAGCGAGCTCCGTCAGGATCGAGTTCACAATGTCCTCCACCCAGCCATCTACCTTGGCGGGGTTCCACTGTTCGCCCGCAAGCTTTGTGCGCAACAGGTTGCTAATATCCTCTTGGATACTTTCACTGCTCAGGGCGCTGTTCTGTTCGAGGTTGTCCTCGGGCTCGTAGTCCGCCATGGTGGGCTGAGAGAGAGGAGGGCAGGGCGGGGCTTCGTGATGGGTGATGACGATGATGAACGCTTCACCACGGGGTTCTGCGTAGTGTTACGGCGGTGCCGCAGAAGGCGCGCGGGTAGCCGAGGGGGGGACGAAGAATGGGGGAGGGGAGGGGAGCTCGACGAAAAAGCTACACGGGCTAATTGAGGGCGGGACATTCACTTGTGCGCGGACAGGCATTAACATGCCATCCTCGCCCACAGACACACACAGAGACATGCTCAGAGAGGAAGAGAGGTGTTGGATATCTGGCGGCGACGAAGGCGGCTCCAGCCATGCCCTCTTCAGCAGAGCATCAACTCCATCGCAGCCTCTCTAGGAGAGGGAGGGGAGGGGGAAGGCGGGGGGGGACGAGTGTGTAGGGAAGAGCAACTAATGGCACATCTCCATCGTTGCCCTGCACCCCCTCCCGCTTTCTGCACGTACGTCAGTGTGGACGCATGCGAGTTTCTACTTTCCATGCATCACGCGTTCTTCTCTCCCTCTCACTTGTACATTGTGTTGACTGTTTGCTTGTTGAGCGTACATGGCAGGGCCACTGAGGCGGCGGCGGCTGAGTGAGGACGGCGACGACGACAGAGTCCCGGAAGAAAAAAAGGCGTGTGTCGGAGACGGCGGCGGTCCTTGGAGACGAGAGACAGAGAGCGAGCCGGGACGCACACACGCAGACGTACTCGCGTGCGCGTCGGTGCGCGTGTGGGCGATGTCCTTTTTTATTTTGGTGCCTGTGCCCTGAGGGAGGAAGAGACATAAGAAAAAGGAGGCAGGGGACGAGGAGGCCGCGAACCTGTACCCACGCACACACACGCACGCACATCTCTCTGTAAGTGTGTGTGTGTGTGTGGGTATATCACCGGCAGTGTTACAGCTTCCATGCTCCGAAGCCTTGGCAGAGGGGCGGCACTACGCAGCTCCATCGCACATCTGTACGGGCCCAAGTTAAAACAACGCGAAGGATAGCCAGAGAGATGCTTTTTTTTGTGTAGGCATTCATGGATGCCGGGAGTGGGCTGCCACGGTGGAGCGCGGGTCAGCACACACCTTTTGCAGAAGCAGCCCCCCCCCTTCCGCCACACAGCTTGCAAACATCATAAAGCTGGCGTACGGCAGTGCTACGCATCCCTCCCTCTCTCCCTCCCGCTCTCTCGGACACACTTTCTCCCCTCCCCAAACGTTTTTTTTTGGTATGTGTGTGTGTGTGTACGTGTGTGTGTATGTGTCCTCGATTTCGCATTCCGCAGTCTTGGGAGCACGAACGGGGAAACCCTACTGGAAAACATCTCGCTTGACACGCAGACGAGGACACACGAATGATTGCGGCGCTCGGACCAGGAGCGATGGCGCGCGTGGTAGCCGAGAGAGGGGGAGGGGGGAGAGAGAGACACGCACGCCCGCGCCCAGCCAAATGAAAAAAAATGCAACAACGACCACACGAAGCGCGCAGTGGCTCGTGTGCCATGACGTTATCCACCGCCGTTAAACAACAACGAGGGAGAGGGGAAAAAAGAAAACGGGGCACGGTCGCCACGTCACACGCCCATATATACAACACACAAGCACGTACAAGGCGCACGCTAAACATATGTTCTTGTCGCCCACCCCTCTTGCGTTTTTCGGATTCACTTTGCGAAGGGGCCGTGGCACACTCGGCCCGACACCGGCCCCCTCCCCTCCTCCTCATTCTCCTCCTCTCACTCGTTCGCTCTCTCGATTCTCTGTCCACAACTGCCACCACCGCCCTCCTCCTCTGGGCTGCTACAGCTCGCAGTGAAGCGGGCGTTGACACTGTCCTTTTGAGAGGCGAGGAGAGAGAGGGAGGGGAAGGACAGTGCTATCCTGCTCTTCTGCTACAACTGCTTTCTAGAACAAGTCCCGTCCGCCAACCCCGCTCGTTGCCACGCTTCTGAAGCATCCACCTCGTCGTTGTCTTTGCGTTTTCTTCGTTTCTTCTTCGCCCACGCAGTTGCCGTGAACGGTTGGGGCACATCTCTTCAGGGGGTTGTTCTGCTGGAGGCCTCCACCTCTACCTTCCACGCACCGTCCCCCACCCCTCCTCTCCCTCTACCCATTCTGAGCACCCACAGACGCACCAGACACACACACACACACACATATATATATATACATGAGAGCGGGGGTGGCCAGGGTGCGTGCGTAGAGGCAGCAACGGCACTCTTCAAGGACTCCGCACCTGGCGAATAGACGGGAGGAAGAGGCGAGGGAGACGATAGAGGCTACTGCAGCACGCCCACGCTCACACGCACACACATGCCCTTACTCAGGTATAGAGGTGTGCGTGAAATCGGGCTGCGTAGGAGAGAGGCGGGGGAGGGAGGGAGGGAGGGAGGCCCATGTAGAGGGGGCCGCAAGAGGGATACCTACAGCGATGTTGGTGGCGGTGAATGGTGGGCTGCTAGTGCAGTTTTACTAGTTCTCTCCTTGCAGAGGAGTCCTTCCCATTTCACGCACAGGCACGTATACAGCGTCAATACCTTGTCTATCGGCATGCGTGCGTGCGTGCGTGTGTGTGTGATGAAGAACCTGCCGTGAGGTGTACCAGTGCACGGATCGTCGTCTTTTGCGGCTGCTCTCAAGGGGTACTACTACTACTCTCTCTGCCTCTGCCTCTCTCGCTTCTGGGTGGCCGCTCCCCCTCTGCGACGCTGGTGCTGGCTACGTTCCACCGTGACTGGCAACGCTTCAAAGTCGCCGCCACCCGTGTCCACGCTCCCAGCTCCTTTGCAGAGCCAGGGGCAGCAGCACAAAAAAATCAGGCGACGTTACTGTCGGAGGTAGATGATGTCGTCTCCGTTCGGCCCGTTGCCGATCGAGAGTATCTTGCAGTTGGTGAAGTACTCGATGGTGGAGAGAAGCTCGCACACGCCGCGCGGCAGCGGTGCGTTGCGGCGGCGCTTCGCCGCGGCGATGGGGCTGTCGCGCCAGCCGTCGATCAACTTTACAATCGGATGGCAGTGGTAGAGGGCGGACTCGCTCGGCACCGGATCGCCGGCGCGGATGATGTCGCCGTTCTTGTACACGTGCCCATTGACGTCCACCTGCTTGCCCTCTGGGTCGTAATAGACGTAGGCGATGGCCACGCCGACCTTATCGTACTCGTCTCCGCGGTCGACGGCGGAGATGGTGAGGTACGGGCCTTGGATGCTGTTCACCTCGTGCTGCAGGACGCAGTCGAAGAAGCCGCATACGCGCGGCTTCTTCGTGACGGCGCCGCATTCGCCGTGGTGCTGCGCCGAGGCGATGGCCATGGCGACGCCGATGTTGTACTTGCCGGTCTCGTCCGAGTACTCGACCGGGGCCATGATGCCGTTGTGTCTTGCCTTGTCGTTGCTGTGCGGGAAGCCGTCGCGGAAGAGCGTGCGCTGCACAGCCTCGAAGTTGGCACACGCCGCCGACGGCAAGTCGCGCAGCGTCTTGATGTTCTGGGCACTGAAGTAGTCCTGCGGGACGAAGCTGCTGGGGCAGGCGCCAATGCCGACGCGGCTGGATCCAGGCGCCTTGTGCACGTTCAGCACGACAGACCTGAACTTCTGGAAGTTCAGCTGCGAGGCCGCCAGCAATCCTGCCGCCGTTGTGTCGGCCGACGTCGTGCTCTCCCAGAACTTTGTGCGCGCGTTGCTAAGCCAGTACGACTGCGGGCCCTCGAGCAATACTTTCTCGCCACGCAGCACCGCCGCATGCAGCTCGTAGGTGACATCGCAGCGAGCGGGGAATTTCGGGTTGTGCCGCACACGGTCGCGATACAGATTCACGAGGAACTCGACCTTGTCCTTCGCCTGCGCGAACGCGATGACGTAGTCCGGCACGCGCACGACGCCGTCGCTGTTCTCCTCGCGGCAGAGGCGCACCACGTCAGCGTCCGAGAGGTTTTTCACCTTGAGCAGGCCACGGTACGTGTCCATGTCCTTTTCCAGCCGCTTGCGCAGCATCTCGTCGTCGTTGAAGATGTGGTCCAGGCGGATGCCGCGCTTCATCACTTTGCTGCCGTGAACGGGCGCCATGCCCTTCAGCGTTGACGAGTTCGCCGCTGAGCCGAGCAGGTCCAGAAGCTTGTGGTACGGCGTCACAATGCACACATTGCCGATGAAGAGGCGGTCGCGGTAGTCGATACCGGCGTCGATCAGCTGAATAACCTCCTTCTCCATGAAGCTGACGGGGTCCATGACGCACTCGGGCCCGATGTAGTTTCTCTTGCCAGGCAACAGCAGACCGGACGGTGCGAGGTTGAAGACGAACTTGCGACCGGCCTTGTCGTAGACGGTGTGGCCGGCGTTCTCGCCGCTGTTCACGCGCGCGATGCACGTGCAGAGCGGGTGGTGGGCCACCGCATCCACTGTCTTGCCCTTGCCTTCGTCGCCAAAAAAGGCGCCGGCCACCATGATCACGTCGTGTGCCTCGATAATGCGGTAGAGCGAGTCCTTGAGCGACGCCTCCGTGTACTCTTTCACGCGACGCGGCTCCTGCAGCTCCGGCAAAGGCCGCAGCGAGCGCAGCGCCTCATACACGCTTTTCTGGCGCTCATTGGTGTAAAAGGTGTAGCCAGACGCCGTTATGGTGTTGCATTTCGTGCTGCCACTGCTGCTGTTGGCGTTCGCGGCGTACGGCGCCACGCTCAACGGCTTCTGCAAACCGTGCGGCGGCCCGTCGTCTATCATCTCCACCTCCACCTCAACCTCGACGCTTGGCTCCCGGAAGGCGGCCTGCTGCTGGTGCCGAGCGTCCGCTTTATCATTCGCGTAGTAGGCCTCTTGCGGGACAGGATCGTGATGCGTGGACGCGAGCTTCGAGCCCGCTGCTGGCGACGGCGATAGCGGCCAACCGGCGGTGCTGCTCGGGCTCAGCGCATTCGACACGCCGGGCGAGGAGTTGTTGTAGCGACCACCGTAACGACGAACCGGCATCTGTGCTCAAGAGGTGGGGGGAGGGAGGGAGGAAAGGGTGGTGGTGGTGGTTTTCCGAAGCACGACAAAGAGTTTTGAGGGACAGGGGAGGAGGCGAACGACGCACGCGCGGGTGTGTCCAGCTTGTTGTAGCCCGCACCTGTGTCGACGTGTGTGCGTGTGTTCGACAGAGAGGCGAGACACAGGGGAAGGGAATGGTGTGACGCGGGGAGGAAGGTGTGGGGGTGCCAGAGGGAGGTAAAGGGGGGAGGGGAGGGGAGGGGAGGGGAGGGAGGTGAGGCTGGTGTATAAGGGGGGGGGGGTAAAAGAAAGGGAGGAAAGAAAGGGCGAGGCAGTGAAGAGGCTCTGGTGAGCTGTTCCAGGTGTGACTGTGTTTGGGTTGGGCGGTGGTGGCAGTGACGTTGCCGATTTCCTTTCCGAGCCTGAGCGCTGCGCGGGTTTTGCGGGCGTGCAGGCATTTAGCGAAGAGGGGAAGAGAGACGTGAAGAGTCGGTGAAGCGGAAGAGGACAGAGTGTCCACACTCGACAGTGATCCCGCGAGGTGGGGGGGGGAGGGGGTGCGAGAGAAGCCCGCTGTCACCGTGGATACGAAATTGGCATCCCTTTCCAAGGGCAGAGGTGAAAACGAGGTGCTTTTGTGTGTGTGTGTGTGCCTGGGAGGTGGATGTTGGGAGGATCAGCTCCGAAGTGGCAGCTCAGAGCGAAGGTGCGAGGGCGACGGAGAGAGGAGGGAGGACAAGCTAGGTCTACGAGGTGAGGAATGTCCGCTGCGGCTCTTCGGCGAACGTTTTAGAAAAAAATGCGCATTTCACGAACCACATGCGCGTGTAAACCGCACTGCCGTATAAACAGGCACTCCACGCGCCTCTACGTCCAACTCGGTCACAGCCCCCCTCCCCCCGAGGGCATGGTGCAAAGCAGCAGCAGCAGCCGACGCAGACGCCGGTAGAGTAATGGCACCGACTCAGTCACCGGTGCACGGCCCCAGCCCCAAACACTGCCCACCCACCCGCTGAGCAGGTCGCCTCACAGCCGCTCCCGCTGTGCCGGCCGTCACGCGGTGCATCCACCCCGTCGGGGCGGCACTCGGCTTCCCCCCACCCCACACACCAGCGGTGGGCGCTGTGAGGGCCGGGGGTGGGATACGCATGGGTCGCGATGACATCTCGCCCATCATGTGGATGGCACAGACGTGTTCACCGTCGCCGGTCGCTCCGACGCCACGCCATCCAGGACATGACCGCCTACATTGGTAGTGATACATCGCACTGACCTCCCTTGCGTCGTAGGCACTGGACCCTGTCACCACCACCAGAAGTGGTTCGGCATTGGCAGAGGCAAGGGGGCTGAGTGGCCTCCCCACAGATAGCGGAGGCACTGGACACTAACACCACACACGGAGGTGTCCCCACGTCATCGGGGTGGGTGGGTGGGAGGGAATCAATCGTCTGCAGAAAGTTTTAAAATGGCGAAGGCGTGTGTGTGCGTAGGGGCGCTGGTGATTTTATTGTCCGCGGCACCAGATGGAGAGGCAGAGCAGGGAGGAGATGTGTGCGCGCGTATTGCATGCTATGAGGAGGACTGACGATGGCGCGTCGTTGGTGCCTTCGTCGTCGTGCAGGGCGCGGCGCAGTCAGCGAAAGAGCAAGAGAGAGGAGGGAGTGGAAAAGAGAAAGCAGCGATACACACACACACACCGATTTGCCAAGCAGCCGTGGAGACACGGAGCGGGCGTCCCATCTCTCCACCACCACCACTACCACTACCAGAGAAAGAGCTTCTTGTCGCCACCAATTACACGCGGACAGTACGGGCTGCCCGCCTTCCTGTGTGTACGCAGCTGATCAGGTGATGCTCGGTGGCTTGGTCACCTTTTATTTTTTTCTTCGACGTCCGTCTGATGTCGCGTACGTTTCGCTTCCTGTTCATTGTAGCCGAGGAGGGGCGATGGTCTCGCCATTGCCCTCCTCCCTTCACACAGACACACCAAAGAAGGCGCAAAGGCGAAGGCGGACCCTTTTTTTGGTGTTGTTGGCGGCAGAGAGTCGAGAGGGAGGGTGAGCGGCGCAGCCTTCGAGCCGGGAATCTCGCCGATGGCCTTTTCTTGTCTCCATCGGCTCCGTCACCCGTCAGACGGTGCGCGTGCCCACGCTGTGCCCATGCGTCACTGAGCCAGAGAGACTTCACTCGTACGAGTAGCGGCTAAGCGGGCGCAGGGAGGGCACCAGTCCACGAGTAAAGCAGTTGGGGTCCTGGAAGCGCTCTGTTGCCTTCGGCACCCTCATCACTCGCTCGCGCCAGTGCGGCTCCGTCACGTGATCTAGTTCAGCACGGTAGTACACGTTGCTCTCCACCATCATGGAGGCCTTTCCACGGGCCTGGAGGGCGGCACGCATGCATCGACTGCGGTACATCTTCTGAATGTCCGGCTCCACGTCGAGCCACTTGTACGAAGGGTTGATGCGCGAGGTGCGGATCGTCATGACACCCTTCGTCGTCGCATATAGGGTGAAGGTGTTGGGGTCCATGCGGACGTTGCGCCCTGGCCGGTACTCGGGTTGCCGCGAGTACCGGTCCTGGCCAAAGCGGCGGCGCTGCTCCTTCAGCTTCTCCACCGGCGTGACAGGGGTGCCAGGGACGACGTGAAAGATTTTGGCCTTCTGCCGCGGCGATCCGGCCTGATTCTTGGCATTACCGGCCGTTACCTTGCTCGCGTACTGGCCGAGGGTTACGCGCAGCATTGTCAGCGATGCGAATAAATACGACAGGGGGTTAGGAGGAGCTCCACCGGTAAGTTGGCGGTGCGAATGAGAAGAGCGCACGCGCGAGACAGGACTGCCTTTCTCTTTCTCTCGGAGTCCTTCCTGGTTTTCATGCTTGTCCAGTGCCGAGTATTGGGTATCGTGGCGTCATCAAGGACGCATGACGCATGCGTGTGCACACGTGTGCATGACAGCACAGACGACCGCAGCAACGGCAAAAATAATAATAAGGACAACAACAAAGGAGGATGACGAGAAAGAAAGCGTTGAGGCGACGAGGCCAGAGAGAAATGGGAAGAGGAGGGCGCAGCGTGTGTTTGTGTGTGCTACAGGCGCGCCGTGCCACCACAAACGATACCGATGATGCCGTTGCTGGTGACATGCGCGGAGAGGCGTGATAAGAGGAGGAGATTATGCGGGACTTCCCTCGCGACTCCTCACCTTCTCTGTGCGGTCCTTCGTCCGCTATGGCGATGCGTATGGCATCCCACAGCTGTTCATCTTTTCCCCTTGTTGCCTTTTTCCTCGAGTATCATGGGAGCAATAACAGATATATATATATATATACATATATATATATACCAAAGTACTTAAAGACTCTCTCCTCATGCGCACGAGAGCCTTGCGCTTTTTTCTTTTCTTCACATTCTATTCAGCACGCCTGTGTTGCCTGCGCGTGCGCCTGTGCATGTGCGCGTGTGACGGTCGGCGTTGTCGCTCTGTTTGTTTTCTCTGTGTTTACTCCCTTTGCTTCCGGCACTCCTCCCCCGCCCGTCCCGCCATCACACACACACACAACAAAGAAGACCACACTGTGGCCACTTTCTTCTGTATCGTGTTGTGTTGCGTGTGCTTTGTCCCCAAGCCTCACCCAGGCCTCCTCTCCGTCGTCTCCGACGTGCGTGGTGAACATTGTGTGCGTTGGGTGCGGCGTGAGGCGGCTGAAAAAAAAAGAGGAGGAGAGATCGCCGTCGCTTGCCTCCCCCCTCTCTCTTCCTCATCGCCCGGCCACAAGAGAGTCACACGCATAACACACGCCCACAAACAACGTACATACTCAGAGACGCATGCATACATACGCGTCGCGAGGAGGCGAGAAAGAGAGACACAGGTGGACCCGGGAAGGGAAGTGGGTGTGGTATGTGTGTGTGTGTGTGTGTGTGTGTGCCCATGTACGGGCGAGCGCGAGTGAACCGAACTTCGCGGGGGGGGGGGCGGAGGAGGGAAGGGGAAGGGGAAGGGGGGAGGGACAAATGGCAAACACGGCAAAGAAAAACAAAGAGGGAAACCACCGCCGACACAACCACAACGAAGCGCCTTCTACACGCACACACACACAACGAAACAAAATGAAAATTGGAGCATTAAACTTAAAAACAAAAAAAAAATACACCCCATGTGCCAAAGCCAATAGAGTAAGACACGTGGGGGAACTGACGAGCACGCACGCACAAGCACACGCACACGCGTGGAAAATGACCTGGACTGCCTGTGTGTGCGTGTGCGTGCGTGCCATTTTTTCAATGGAGGGAGAAGGTGGAGGAGGGGAGAAAGGGAAGGGGAGGGGGAGTCGAAAGAGGTCGGAAAACAAAAACAAAAAACGGACACACACACACACGCGCGAAAAGAGAAGAGAGGGAGAACAGGAAAAGGTGGTGGTGGTGGTGGTGGTGGCAGGAGAATGGTGACACTTCGGTCACACCTACGTGGGGTGTAGGTTGTGTGCTTGTGCGACCGTGCATGCTTGGGTGAAAGTGAGCGAGAAGGGCACGCACGCACGCGCGAATACGCGCGCTTAGGAGAGCGGGGGGAGAGGAGGGAGAGAGGCAGAGGCCTGTGTGTGTGTGTGTGTGCTTGTGTGCGTGTGGCAAGTCTTCCCACTCATCACACCAACACGCACACACACTCACGCACTCACACATACACACACACACACACACACACACACACTCAGGCACACGCCAAAAAAGGATAGAAGCACACGGTATATATAGATATAGATATATGCAAAGCACAAGACGGCAGAGATCAGAACAATAACCAAACGCCGAGCGGTGAAACAAAAAAAGATAGAAGTCATGTTTGATGACGAGAGGGAAGGTTTAAGGTGCTCGAACAGACGGAGCGAAAGACAGAGAGATAGACAACCAATGGGAACAAGGTGTCTGGAAGGGGCAGGGGAGGGGGCAGGGGTGCTTATCACAGCTAGACAGAGGCGTGCGCACACACACACACACACACAGAAGCACCATCTATTACTAGTAGCCCAAAGACCAGAGAGAGAGAGAGAGATAAGACAAAGGGAGTGGCGAGTGGGCAAGAGGGGGTGAAGAAAAAGTGTCTGCTGTTGTTTTCCTTCACCTCAGCGCCTTCTCGTCTCCCTTGCTTATTCCGTTAATCCCACTTTTGTTGTGCCTGTGCTGTACGTGTGGCGCCGCTGCTGTCACTGTGCATCGTGTAATAGTATTGCTCTTGCTCTCGTTCTCTTCCGTTGGCGTTACCTTGAACAAGTCAACCCCGATTGTCTTTAGCCGGTGGGGGAGGGGGAGGGAGAGGGAGAGAAGAGGTGATGATAGAGGGGAGTGAAAGGCAGCGAACAACAACAACAAAAAATAAAGCATACAAAACAGTTGATTACAGTCAACACAATGTGCTCAAAAGGTCAGGTGGCACTTACATAAAATAAACAAACAAAAGGAACACACTCGTCACACAAATTCGAGATCAGGGCAGCAACGAAAAAACGAAAATTGAAGGTCGGCAATAGGGAGGAGGAGGAGGAGGAGAAAAGGGGGTGGTGGTGGTGGAGGAAGATGAGAAAGGTACTG